>NC_092326.1:14028892-14331922 GCF_036785885.1 Coffea arabica
GCCAGGACTCAAAACTTAAAGTTCGAAAGAGCACTAAATACAATATATACAACCCCAAAAGAGTTATAATTACATTCTCCAAAAGTATCGAGTCAAACCACCAAAACAAAAACAAACATCCTAACTGTTCAACTATTACAAGCCAATCTAACTATACTAGTATACGAGCCAAAAGTCCCCGCGTCGGCCCCTGCTAAGGAAAATAAAAGGAATGGGGTAAGCTATATGCTTAGTAAGTAAACAGGGGCGAAAGCATAAATTTCACGTAACAGTTACACAATAAGAGTAAAGCAAAAGCAGAAAAGTAACATCACATAATAAGGATACAGGTGGCTCCAAAGCCAACTCATGTGCCATGCGTGATCTCCTGCCGACACTCCGTCGACTGCAAATAATAGTCCGTAGAACTTCACTTGTACACCCACCGACACCTTATCACCCTCACTGGCCAGTCACCTCACAAACTTGCCCGGGCGAACGAAATCACAAACTTGAGCTTGAGTCACAAGCTCGGGTCACAAACTTGGTCACCTTCTTGGTGAACCGGATTCACAAAATTGGTTCATAACATGAACCTACAAACTTGGTGACCTCAGACTAAGTTGGACTGACTTCGACCAAGCCCTAACCGGCTCGAATAGTCCAACCAGGTCAAGAGTTCGCCCCAAACTCACAAACTTCACAAAATTATTCAAAATCACAAACTTTGCAAACTTCACAAACTTTATTCGAAAGTCGCCCCGAGCCACAAGCTCAAGGGTTTTGGTTCCAAAAGGTTCATATACATATGCCAAGTACAATTATACATTCAAATTAGGGTTTAGGTCGAGTGCGATAAAGTACACCCTCGCCTAAGTGCCCTTTTCACATATCTCAAACACATAGCAAAGAAAACACACCAAACCGGCCTGAATACTTACTCAAAATAGCAAAAGTAGTACGGAAGCAAAATTGCTTCGCGCGTTCGCTAGTAGTGGGCCCCACCGGCTCCGCCTAGCTCACCGCTGTCTGAAATAGAAGATTTTATCACAAACGGCCACTAACATGCCCAAAACAAGCAAAACGGCAAAACAACACGCGCGCATGTAAATATGACAGACGGAAACGGAAACGGCAGATTTGACACTCGTTTCTAGTTTACTCATAAGTTGAGCTACGAATATCGGATTAAGGCGTATGAGACGCCATATCGAAGCTTAAAGGATGAACAACAACTGTTATGAAGACATCCAGAACTGAAACTAGAGGCTTTAGTCCCAAATGAACCAAACACAATCACTTACGAAATCTGGCCAATGCACAAATGGTCAGTTTTGAGTGCTAACTGTTTTCTATGCTACACATGGTCAAAAGAGCTGAAAATTGGTAGTTAGATAGTTCATTCCAAATGGAACAACTTTCATGAAGGTCGGCAATCCAAATTCGGAACGGAAATTGGTCATCAGGACCAAAACAGATTTCTGGTCATTTTCACGGGCAGGCCTTGTTTGCTCGGCTATATCTCAAGTTTTATAAATCCGATTCATGAAATTCCAAGGGCGTTAGAAAGCTCTGATATAGGGCTATAAGTTTGGTGTTTTGGTCGGAAGCCCAAACAGCTTGTAACTCAGTCAAATGTGAAGTCAAAGTTCCAGCCATAAACTTTCCAAAAACGTACCAGAATCACAAACCGTATTTGACCTCAATATGCGGTAATGGCACCAAATTCACTACGGTTATCGGATAGGGGTGTAAGACCCACCATTTCGAAGCTAAGAAACAGGGGTACAACAATGTAGAAGGCCACTCAGTCCAAATCCTAGCACAACTAGGTCAAATATGCAAAATACGAAACCAGAATTACCAAAACAGGTTTGCAAAACACAGAAAACTGTAATCGGTATATCTCAGTCCATACAAGTCCAAATGCCGAAATTCCAAAGGCATATGTTACCTAAGACATCCAGCTACATTTCATCAGAAGACACCAACTTCAAAATCCAAACCAATTCCAATCAAAATGGCCAATTACCAGTACAGTTTTCGCATTCTGTCCAAAGCAGAACAGCTACAGTAATTTCGTCATATCTCATTCTACACTAAACCAAATGACCTGAAATTTTACAGGCACCTCAAACACATCAATATCTAAAACTTTCATGTTTTGAGCAAAGTCAAATTCGGCCTCTATCTATGACCCAAAATTTCGGACAGAATGTTCAACCAAGAACCCTAATTTTCCAGAAATTCTTCCAAATTCAAAATTGATTGCAATTTCCTATCAAATGCACCTACTAGAGCCAAAACCCCTTATTACCAACCATCAAAAACAACCACACCATCAAGATCATATGAAACAGAAAATTCCAAAAAAAAAAAATAAAAACTCAACCAATCATTCCAAACCATGAAATAAACCACAATTTCTAACACAATAGCCACCCAGAAATTTCAGCACTTTAATCACTAATAAGCATAACTTAAGCTTCATTAAGTGCAAGAGGGAATTCACACACCACTCACCTAGTAACAAGAGAGGTAGAGATGTTGGACACCTTAAGTCTTCAAACAAACTTCAATAGACCACTCACAAGCACCCAAAGGATAGATTTTATGGAGTAGAATCTAAGTTATGTGGTTGGTTTTGGAAGATTGAGTGAAATGGAAGCTTGAAAGTTGAAGAATTTCTTTCTTCTTGAGCTTGAGAGGTTCGGCCATCAAGAGGTGAAAAATGGTGATTTTTTTGTGAATTTTTGGAGATATTAACTAATTTTGGTCAAAAGTCAAAAATGTGAATAGTAAACCATAAAGTCCAACCAATCATATTGTGACACTTGTCACACTCATTAATGCATTCTTATCTTTCTTTTTCCCTCTCACATCAATCACTTCTCACTCTCTACTTATCTCTTAACACCCGATAAATTTTACACAGTATCCGGAATTTAACCTAATTGGCCGAATTTTTTCGAACTTTTCGCACTAGTGGGTCCCACGTCCGATATACGTTCTTAATTTCTCAAAAGCTAACTAATACTAGAAAAATCATCTAAAAACTATATTTACTCATAAAAATTATCTGGGGAATTTTCTAATAAAGAAAATGTAGAAAAAAAATGGGTTTTCAATCTTAACCGGAACTTAGGGTTTAAATCTTAATTCCTACTTAGGGTTTTCGAAATACTCCCAAAACCAAACGTTACCGCCAAATTAATGAATATATCAACGTAATACGAACTGGGGCCTCACATGTTGAATTTTACAATTCCATAGAATAAAATTAGGGTTTTGAGTCAAATATGAGGGATTTAAACATAGTCACAAGTAAACTAGGGTTTTTGATTAAAATTTTAGGGTTTCTAGTCTTTTAAAACAAAATAAGATTTAAAATCAAACCCAAAGAAATAACTTTAATATCTTCCTTGAAACAAAATAATGTTTTAAAATAAAATGAACTAAAGAAACCGTAAAACAATAGCATCTTAAAAGTTGGGGTGTCACATATTTAGGATTCCAAACGTGAGGAAGAATTTTAAAGGTGAAAAATGTTTAACCAATGCACTTGTGTTAGCCCTACCGGGTGGAGGAGATAGTTTTGTGATTGATCCAAATGCTTCAAAGGATGGTTTAGAATGTACACTAATGATACATGATGAGGTGATTGTGTATGCCTCTAGAAAGTTAAAATATCATGAGAAGGAGTAGCCAACTCATGATTTGGGATTAGTGGCTGTAATAATAGCATTAAAGAAGTGAAGATATTACCTATATGAGGTAGACATGAAGCCGATTAAATTGTTATATGACTTGGAGGTTAAATTACCTATTAGAAAGAAATCAAGATTTGATTGCTAGTCGAATGAATCAAGATTGTAAAGAATGGGTTGGAGAACATAAGTTGGTGATTCATATGGTAGACTGAACCATTTATTGTCCCAGGTGTGAATTTCGAGGACGAAATTCCTTTTAAGGAGGGGTGGATGTGAGGACCTGAAATTTTTCTTATTTTTATAGAATATTACTGGGTTATTTAAATAATTATTCACTCATTTTCTTTGAATTATTTATTTTCGACCATTTTAAATCCATTTATATGGAACAACGTCTCTTTTATAGTTTTAAAGCGTTTTGTTGGAAAATCTACTTTTGAAAATTCCTTTAGTTCGGAATAACGAGTGCACGTTTTCAAGGCTACACTTGAATCGGAAGTGTATCAACATTGGAGAATTAAGAATGATCAATGGTAGATCAAGAAAGATTAATTGAGGAATTAATACTAGACTCATGTGAGGACTCGTAAAATTCTTATTTTTAAAAACCCTATTTTTGGCTCATTTAATTATTTATTTGGATATTTGCCCGAATATTATTTTCTATCCTTATTAGACCTAAATACATGGAATTATAGCTTCATTATATTTTTAAAGTGACTTGTTTAAAAAATTAATTTTTGAAAGCTCGTTTAATGAAAATAGTGAAAACATGTTTGGAAATTTTAACCGATTGAAAGTACAATAAGTTTGAAAAATTGGAGACTTACACAATGGTTCTAAAATAGGTAATTTTAGGTTTAAATACTCAAGCGATAGTTAGTGGTACGATCGTTACAAGAATTTCTCGAAGGTTTCACTTTATCGTGCCTAAATTGGAAATACGCGTTTGCACGCGCGCAATTAATTGATGGAATTTAGACCATTAATTTGGGACAATTAAGGGTGAATAATATTTATACGAATATAAGTGTATTGGAGGTTTAGTGCACTAGTAAAATAAACTCGAAAGGAATCGAACCCAAAATGCATGCGTATACGCGCGGAGGAGAGTTGACTTTTGCACCAACTTGGCCCACACCTTAATGCTTCCTAAGGAAGCTACATTTTTTAACAACTCTCTCTCGCTTCCTCACAAGAACAGCCGGCCATCAAGCTGCAAAAAACAACTCCAAGTTTTGTAAATTTCATCTCCAAATCTTGCTCAAACCTTCACCAAATTCAACCAAAATTTAACTACACCTAGTTTGTCACTTGGAGAGTTCATCTAGCTATCAAAATGAAGAGTTTTCCACGGTTTTCTTGGAGCTTCTAAGGACCAAAATTTCTGCCTAGTTCATCAACCAAAGTAGGTAATGATCCGGCACTCTAATCTTGGTTTATGGAGGTTGTTTAACACCATTAAACTCTTGTATTCATATGGGTGGTTGTTATTGTTGGAAATTTGGAAGGTGGGCTCTATGAACTCCCACCCTTTATCTTGATGCTGATGTGATAATTGATGATGAATTTAATGTTGGTTTAGTGCTCAAAATGGTAGATTAATGGTGTATTAGTAGTATGAACTTCAAGAAATGCATGGGGATTCTGCCCCTGCTTTGAACGTACCTATTTCTGCAGAATTTTCAAGTTGTAATGAATTATATATGATGTTTATATGTTGTATAGATGGTGTATAAAATTTCATTGAGAAATATTGAGGTTTGGTTGGTCAAATGAATTGATTTCACAAAGCTAGTAAATCTGTAACTGTTCCCGTAATGCTCTGACCAGCTTTCGTGTTTTGGCCATAACTTTGTACTCCGATATCGAAATCAAGTGCCATCAGCGGAATTTGAAACTAGACATTCCCACCTTTCCGACAGTATAAAATACACATTCTGGTTCCATGTATGTGAGCCGAACCAACCATTTAAAGTTGGCTGTTCTGTTTCTCTGTTTTCCTGGAGCGAAATGCTGAGGCTGCAACTTGTGGCTCGAATTCGAGCTAGTTGTGTGCCGAATTTCAAAATGATTTCTTCTGTGAAATTATAGCTCTATGAATGTGTTTTCCAATGCCATAAAACAGCCTAATTCTGAGTTAATTTGAGTGATTTGTGATCAAAATACAGAACCTGCCCTGCTCTTGAAAACCCTAACTTTTGGACAGATTTGATGCAAGGCTTGGTGTAGACTTGCTAACTGAAATTTTGGTGCTAAACACTTACGAAATGTACCATGAATGTTCCTTAGGCTTTGCCTACACTAATGAGCCATGTTTGAGGAATTTTTCCTTGACCAAATGTTTGGAATGGAAAACAAAAGGCTCAAGGCAGTTTTGTCTTGGGATTTTCAAAACTTTGGTTGTTTGATTGACTACCTTCCCGAAGGTATTTTTCCATGAAATTTGATAGAGAGATGCTCTTTATATAGGAGTATTATACTGCCAAATTTTGTACCAATCCAAGTTCATTTCGATACCTAACTAAAGTCCCAAAGTTGGAAGCTCAAATCTGGAAATTTGTTCACCAGTTTTGAATTTTTCCCAAACTTTGAGCTACCGTATCTCGGTGCTCAAAACTCCGATTTTTGATCTGTTTTTTCTATTATAAACCTTGCTTCTAACTCTAATTGAGTTACAAATTTCAGAGGCTAGCTCGTAACGTGTGAATTTTGCCGAATTTCCAAAGTTAGCGAAAAATCAACCCCAACACAACCTTAAGTACTCTGAAACAGTAACTTTGAGCCCATTTTTGAATATTTTTCATTTAGAATCATGGAAAAGTGTCTTCTAAGAATTTTTAGTACTTTCAAAGGGGTTTCCAACAGTACCAAGTTTTTCAATTTTTCACATGTAGAATGTGAGATACGATTTTTCAAAATATCGTATCAAAACTGAAAATTTTCCGAATTCCAAAGGAAGGGAGTTTTCAAGTACTCCTTATTCCTTCAATATTACTTGAACGTTTTATACTTGATTTTCCAAAATGAAAACTTGATCGCTCTTGTACTTTAAGAAACTCTAGTTGAACCTCGATTTACGAGTAATTGAGGTTCGTTTTCGTGAAATTTCCTTAGATTGTACTAACATACAATCTTCCTTGATAATTGGGGCACGTGAATGATAATACATTATTATTTGCTCAGGCGCACACGAGGACCTTCAAGAGGATCCTACAGTGAACACTTGAACTTCCGAAAAATATTTCTTCTTGATTTGCTCGGTGAGTGTCAAGTGTATGACTACTTGAACTCTATAGACTTGATTCATGCTTGGCTTACCTGATTACATGCTTAGCCTACTTGGTTTTGAAAAATGGAGTCGAGTGTGTACTTTATCGTACTCATTCTCATTTGAAACAAATGACTCATGCTTAACATGGTTTGCCTGGTTTATACGACCTGAAATATATGCTTAAACCTGTCAAATGCTTGAATACATGACATGGTATGTTATGGCTGCATACGTCGTTGGAGTGGATGTCCTCGACACTTACATGATACATGGGGGACGCCCAAACTCATAGGCCGGCCTTAGAACTCGAGCCGACATGGGGTTGCTTGGGAACCTCGGTGAGCCATGAGATTCACATGATAAGTTTGATCTATTGAGAGATCTTGCTTGGCATACTCATGGAGTATTGCCTTATAAATGTCGTGCGGGCCCGAAGCGGTGTATGGTGGACGGATGAGAAGTAAGTGGTGATCTACGGTTTGGAAATATCAACCCGGTTGACGGAGAGTCATCGCGGGAAGATATACGAACGAACTGGCAAAACAAGTGGAACTTAGCTCCTGAGAGCAACCATATCCTTGAATTGTTTCTGTTTACATTTTGTTGGCATTATTAATTACTTGCAAGTTATCACTTGAACTGTTACTTGGGCTTGTTACCTAAACTATGTGCCTGCATGTGTGTTCTTGGCCTCACAAGCGTTTTGCTCTGTGACGGCCCCACCTCCCCCTAAGGCGAACCAAAGGGTTTGGCGAGTCGCCTGCCCGGCTCTCGCCGGGACTCAGTCGTTCCTTAATCAAATCCCGAATAAATCACAAGAATAAATAGGGCAGCAATTCAAACTTAAAGCGGAACTTATATACATTGCTATCTCAAAACGAAGTACAGCCATCAAATGTACAAAGGTTCTCACTTCACCATACAACCAGCCCGTGCCAAGCACTAGGGCGAGAACCATTACAAAAGAAACAAAATACTTAGACTAGGCTAGTCTATGCTCTCATCCTGCTCGCCGTCCCCTGTTAAGGAAAACAAAACTAAAAGGGTGAGCTAAAAGCTCAGTGAGGTTCCGAACAGATAATCAAACAATCAATTCAATACATTAAACATGGAGTATCAATAATTCAAGAAACATTTACAATGGAAAGCAATAATAGCATTCATTAAAAGGATACAGGCTCACATGGAGCTATTCGTTCTTTCGTTCGTTCCCCTGACATTTCCCCTTATTCCTCCAATTATTAGAAAATTTTCTTTTTGAGAAATAAAACCCTCGTGTCTTTGTTCGTTCATTCATGCCTTTCCGGACATTGACCGGACTCCACCCATCCGGACGTTGACCGGACTCCACCCATCCGGACATAGCCGGACTACAAGGTAATACTCGAGTATACCAAATTCACCCAGGGTCACCATATCGCCCGTCCGAGTCCGCCTCTGGCTCGAGTCAATCGGTAATGAAGGACAGGGCCCAATTCAGCCAAAAGGCTTACATCATGCGCAACTAATGTTTCCATCATTAAATCATTGAAAATTTCACGTTTCATTAAGGTCGAGCGCGATAAAGTACACGCTCGCCTAGAAAACTCGTTTTAGAAATCCTTGAAAGCACTTAACACATTATCAAACAATAACAACAAGTCATGAAGTCAAGGAGAATATAACAAACAAGGAACACTCACCTAGTTATGCAAAATAACGTGCAAAATATCCTTCCGGATATTACCCTTAGTCACCAATGAAACCTAAGGTTGAACAAGAGAACATATTACAGTTTATCGAGCAAAACATTTAAGGGAAACAAAGAAACCCGACTAATTAGGAGTAAAACGTGTAATGTGAGAACCCGTAAAACCCTAATATTTTTCCTAGGGTTTATTTCCCCTTAATTGCATGTTTTCTGCATTTTCTGGCTTAGAAATATTTTCTTAGTGGATTTTATGAGCAATTATAGTTTTAAGATGATTTTTCTAGCATTGGAGAAATTTTAGAAAATTAAGAGTAAATAGTGGACGTGGGACCCACTAGTGCGAAAAGTTTGGAAAAATTCGGCCAATAAGGTTAAGTTTCGGATACTGTGTAAAATTTATCGGGTGTTAAATGATAAGTAGAGTGTGTGAAATGATTGATGTGAGAGAGGAAAGAAAGGATAGGAATGCATTTAATACGGCGCCACATGTCACCTTCTTATTGGTTAGGACTTAAGAAACACTATTCATACTTTTGACTATTTTTTTGACTAAGTGTTAAATACTTCAAAAATCATAAAAATTCACCATTTCTTACCTTGTGTTGGCCGGCCATCCCAAGCTCAAGAAGCAGGAGAACTTCATCATTTTTCAAGCTTCCAATTGGTCCAAAATCCACCAAATCAAGTGTTTAAGTTAGTTTTACTCCATACAATCTTTTCTTTTGGTGATATTGGTTGGTTTATTTAAACTTTTTGGAAGAGCTAAGGTGCCCATCATATTCCTCTCTCTTGTTATTAGGTGAGTGATGCTTCAACCTCTCCCTATAGTTAATGATGGTTTTTTTGTGCTTAATGGTGGCATGAGTGTTGAAATATATGATTTGTTTCTTGATTTGAAGAGTTTTGGAGAAGTTTTTATTTTATTGGGAATTTTTCTGGTTTAATATGAATGGGATGTTGTGGCCTTGTATGATGAATTGTAATGGTTGAAAATGACTCTAGTGAGTGTGAATTGATGATAAATGCAATCAATTTTGGATTGAGAGTGAAATTTGGAAAGTTAGGGTTCTTAAATCCCCAATTCTGTCCGGTTTTGGATCATAGGGTTAGAGGCCGAATTTGACTTTGCTCAAAACATGAAAGTTGTAGGTATTGATGTGTTTGAGGTGCCTGTAAAATTTCAGGTCATTTGGATTAATTTAGAATGAGTTATGACAAAATTACTGTAGCTTTTCTGCTTTGGACAGAATGCGAAAACTGCGATAGTAATTGGCTATTTTGACTGGAATTGGTTTGGATTTTGGAGTTGGTGTCTTCTGATGAAATGTAGCTGGATGACTTAGCTAACTTATGCCCTTGGAATTTCGGCATTTGGACTTGTATGGACTGAGATATACCGATTACAGTTTTCTATGTTTTGCAAACCTGTTTTGGTAATTCTGGTATAGTATTTGGCATTTTTGAACTAGTTAAGCTAGGAACTGGATTGAGTGACCTTCTACATTGTTGTAGCCCTGTTTCATAGCTTTGAAACGGTGGGTCTTACACCCCCATCCGATAACCGTAGAGAATTTTACACCATTACCGCATAATAAGGGCAAAACAGTTTTCTATTTGGGGCCAAGATTAAGGCCATTTTCTAATTTCTGGTTTGCTATTATGCTCATTTATGCATATGAAACCCTATTGGGGTTGTGTTTAGCATTGCTATATGACTCGTTATCGAGTCTCATTGCATTTGTTGCGTGATTCTAGGGCGTGACGGTAGCTCACGACGTCTTGGTGACCACGGTGTATGAAACACCACTTTCTCACTTGGTGAGTATACTACTCACTAAATGGTTACTATGTGGCTTTGCTAAATGTTTATGTGATGCCTTGAAGGCTTACTTGCATATTGGAATTGATTAAGGTGAGGGTGTACTTGACCGCCCTCACCTCTTTTGATATTGTCACTGAATGGCTACCGTTTTATTGCATTACTGAACTTGATATATTGGTTGGTGAATTCCATTTCATGGAAACTGAATTGATGTCGTTTGGACGATGTCCAACGGCCTTACTGCATTACTGAACTCAACCCCGTTTGGTAGTCAATTGGATCGAGCCGGCGAGGGCTTGGTCGTGAAGATTGAATTGCCACGGGGACTGTACTGGGGAACCTTGTGGTAATGAGACCCTTGGTTCCGGTAAACTCGAGTATTACCAAAAACTACTGAAATGAAGTGCGGGCCCGGTTGGGGTATGTTAGGTGGAAGGATTGGAAGTAAATGGTGGTCTACGGTTTGGTACTTTTAACATTGACGGAGAGTCAATGAGGTTGGATCAAGATTGCAAGCGTGGAAATGGGCTCTTGAGAGCCGACCGTATCCTTTTGCCGTTTTGCTTCATTGCTTTTGAGAATGGATTGGATAGTCAATTCCCGAATTGAGCATGTAAATGTCTTTTGTATTGCTCTTGAAGTGAAACCCTAATGTATAACGGGTTCATTTCCTTTTGATAGGCAAATCGAATGTGTACTTCCTTAGTGAATGGTTTTGGCTTGCCGTTGTGGCTTGTAAATGGCTAGTGTTATGTTGTATATGTATTTCGATGCTTGGTTGGGTTTCGGACGGGTTGGTTACTATTCATGGCCGACTCTGGAGTTCGTTTCTTTTATTTTGGGATATTTTGCCCTTTTGCCTTGTTGCGCGCGTTATAAGTTTCAAACGTGATAGATCGCTTTATACTGCACCGTTAGTCCTGGCGAGAGCTGGGCAGGCAGTCCGCTAACCTCTTTGGTTCGCCTTAGGGGAAGGTGGGGCTGTCACAGGTGGTATCAGAGCCTAGGTTTGAATTAGCCTGGGTATAATAGAAGTGCTCGACTTGAGGATGCTATTGTTTATGCCTATTAAGTTTATTCATGTGATTTTCCTTTGTTATAGGATGGATGCGAGTGGTGATCCGAGTGACCGCCCGGCAGGAGATCGTCCTCGTAGCTCGCTGCCGCCAATTAAGTATCAACTTAGGCAAAAGGGGGTGCGTTGGAGCCCGGCCAGCCGCGTTCGACAGTGCGAGTGCCGTAGCAACTACGCCTATCCGAACGCCCTAGTGTTGGCGGTGGCTAAGGAACGTGAGGAGTTTGCTAAGGATAACACTAAGCTTGAAGCTGTGGTTGCTACGCTGGAAGCCGAGGTGACTCAGGCTAAGGCAACCAATGAGAAGCAAGCCGCACGTATCATGGAGCTAGAGTATGACGTGCATGAGGCCGAGGATCGAGTCGATGACCTATGTGATCAGTTGAGAGATGCACGCGAGCGCGAGACTAAGCGAGCTCGCAAGGTCAGGGGTCGTGCTGAGGCGATCCTTAATCTGTACGACGACGGACTCGAGGAGTCTAGTGATGAGGCCTCGTATGCTGGGGCCGAGGCTGGGGAGGAGTCTACCCCATCGCCTGGGTCTCAACCCCGGCGACTGATTAGGCCTTGATCTTAGAGGCTTCTTTTGGATAGGTGGTGGTTTTGGTATGTACATAGGGATAGGGATAGAGCCTTAGCTAACCGTTTTGGATGTAGGGTTAGCTACGTGTAAATTTCTTTTGATAGGCCTATCCTCGGGAGGATCGTGTATGTACGTACGTGCTTTGGCCGTACTTGACTGACTGATTGTAAATATATGTTTGGCTTGTATATATGTGTGCTTGTGATCTTGTTTGAAATGCATCAATATGTGTTATGTGAAAAGTTATGTGTTACTTACATGTTTTGTTACCGCTTTGGTTTAATACTCTTGCCTAGACAAAGTATACCCTATGGAAGGAACACGAAGTGGTCGGGGACGCGGGCGCGGAACTAGACAAACCGCACCGGTTAGGGAAACGGGGGAACCCTCTACTGGACCTAACCCTGGACCGCAATTAGACCCCAATGTACAAATAGCTGCTGCCATGCAGCAAATGACCAACCTACTCGCACAATTAGTGCAACAACAGGGCCAGAACCCAAACCCTAACCCCGGAAACCCTGGCCATCATGTCGAGAGTGAAGATAGAGCGCTAGAACGGTTTCAAAAGTTTTCTCCGCCAAAGTTTATTGGGGGACCCGACCCTGATGTTGCTGAGAAATGGCTGGAGAAGATGGTAGACATATTCGCGGCTTTACACTATCCGGACGAACGGCAGGTGACTTTTGCCGTGTTCCAACTCGAGGGGGCTACCCGTTCCTGGTGGAACGTAATTAGGCAGAAATGGGAGCGGGAGCAGACACAGAGGACTTGGGTGAACTTCATCCGAGAATTCAATGCCAAGTTTTTCCCTCCCTTAGTCCAGGAGAGGAAGGAGGACGAGTTTATCCGGCTCCGGCAAGGGGCTCAGACGGTGGCGGAGTACGAGAGCTAGTTTACCCGCCTGTCCAAATTCGCGCCTGAACTAATCATGACCGAGCAACGACGGGTGAGGCGCTTTATTTAGGGCTTGAACGTTGAGATCCAGAAAGACCTCGCGGCGGCTCAAATCACTACTTTTAGCGAGGCAATGGAAAAAGCCCAACGAGTGGAAAGTGCACGGCTACAGGTCCGAAACTTCCAGGCCAAGAAGCGTGGCTTTCCTGGGAGTACTTCTGGACAGGGTGAGAAGAGCACTCCCTCCAAATTTGGACGGGGCATGGGTGGTGGTCGACAGTCCGGATCAGGCAGAGGGACTCCGTTCAGGGGTGGTCAAGCTGGGCGAGGACCGAGGGGAAACGATCAGAGTGGCTCGGCTTCTGCACCTCGCGGTCCCTGTGGGCACTGTGGGAAGACAAACCACACCGAGGATAATTGCTGGAGGAAACTGGGTAAATGCCTGCGGTGTGGAAGTGCGGACCATCAACTAGCTACTTGTCCGGTCCTGAAAGAAGACGGAAAGGGGAGTCAACTACCGTCGAGGACCAATACTGGATCGGCCAAGGGAGACGGATCCAAACCAAAAAGTTCCGGCTAGGGTATATTCCTTAGAGCCCCACCAGATCCCAGAGTCTTCCGAGGTCGTAGAAGGTACGATCCCTATTTTCCACCGCTTTGCCAAAGTTTTAATTGATCCTGGTGCCACTCATTCGTTTGTTAACCCTGATTTCATGTGTGGCATCGATATAAAACCTGCTAGTTTACCATATGACTTAGAAGTTAGTACACCTACGGGGAACCAACGTTTGGTGACTAGTATGGTTTATAAGGATTGTGATGTATGGGTAGGTGAAAGGAGGTTTTTAGGGGACTTGATTAGCTTGTCCATTAAGGGGTACGACGTGATTCTGGGTATGGACTGGTTAGCCAAATATAACGCCCAACTGGATTGTAAAACGAAAATAGTAGAATTTCGCATTCCTGGCGAGGCAACCTTAAGGTTGGATATAAGGGGTAGGTTAGCCTCATCTGCTCTCATTTCGGGCATTCGAGCTAGGAAACTGATAAGTAGAGGGGCGCAAGGATTTTTGGCCTTTTTAATTAATACCCCTACGGATAAGTTAAAGGTGGAAGACGTGGCCGTAGTAAGGGAGTTTTTGGATGTTTTTCCTGATGAGTTAGTGGCCTTACCTCCGGAAAGGGAGATAGAATTCCGAATAGATCTTTTACCTGGAACCGCACCTATCTCCAAAACCCCTTACCGAATGGCGCCTGCAGAACTTAAAGAGCTTAAGTTGCAATTGCAAGACCTTTTGGAGCGGGGATTCATTCACGAGAGTGAGTCTCCTTGGGGAGCTCCGGTCCTATTTGTGAAGAAAAAGGATGGAACGTTGAGGATGTGCATTGATTACCGGGGGCTGAACAACGTGACCATCAAGAATAAGTATCCACTGCCTCACATAGACGAGTTGTTCGACCAGCTGCAAGGAGCAGTGGTCTTCTCCAAGTTGGATCTCCGACAGGGATACTATCAGTTATTGATAAAGAAGGAGGACATTCCGAAAACTGCTTTCAACTCGAGATACGGGCATTACGAGTTCGCCGTTATGCCCTTTGGACTGACCAATGCTCCCGCCGCCTTCATGGACCTAATGCATAGGGTTTTTAAACCCTATCTAGACCGATTTGTCGTGGTGTTCATTGACGACATTTTGGTCTACTCTAAGTCACGCGGGGAGCATGAGGAGCATTTGAGAGTGGTGTTGCAGACGTTAAGGAAACATCAGCTATACGCCAAGTTTAGTAAATGCGAGTTTTGGTTGGAAAAAGTGGCATTCCTAGGTCACGTGATCTCCCACGAAGGCATTTCAGTGGATCCGGCAAAGGTTGAGGCCGTGACAAATTGGAAAAGGCCAGAAACCCCCACGGAGATTCGCAGCTTTCTAGGGCTAGCTGGATACTACCGAAGGTTCATTAAGGATTTTTTCAAATTGGCAGGACCTCTAACTGACCTGACAAAGAAGCATGGCCAGTTTATCTGGAATGGCCGATGCGAAACGAGTTTTCAGGAACTAAAGAAAAGATTGACCATGGCTCCGGTACTGGTCTTGCCAAAGGGAGTGGACGGGTTTGCAGTATATGCAGACGCGTCGCGAGAAGGATTGGGATGCGTTTTGATGCAGAACCGGAATGTGATTGCTTTTGCCTCTAGGAAATTGAAGCTTCACGAGCAGAACTACCCGACTCACGATCTAGAATTAGCCGCGGTTGTGTTTGCTTTGAAAAAGTGGAGACACTACCTATATGGGGTGACCTTTGAAGTGTTTTCAGATCACAAGAGTCTTAGGTACCTCTTCTCCCAGAAGGAACTGAATATGAGACAACGGCGATGGATGGAATTCCTGGAAGATTACGACTGTACGATCAATTACCATCCGGGAAAGGCAAATGTGGTAGCAGATGCCTTGAGTCGTAAGGTGCAAGTAGCAGGACTAATGATCAAGGAATGGGATTTGCTAGAATCCGTGTGCGAGTGGAAACCCTGTCTTGGGAGTCATAAGGTGATATTTAATAATGTAAGGGTGACATCCACTCTACTGGAACGTATAAAAGAGGCGCAAGGCGAGGATTTGATAGTACGGAAGTGGAGAGAGAAAGTGGAAAAGGGAGAAACAACGGACTTCAATTTGAGTCCTGAGGGTATTTTGAAGTATCGAAATCGAATGGTGGTACCAAAGGACGATTCGTTGAAAACAAAAATTTTGGAGGAAGCTCATAGGTCCAAGTATACAATCCATCCGGGTAGCAGCAAGATGTATCAAGACCTGAAAGGAACCTATTGGTGGGACAATATGAAGAGGGAAATCGCGCAGTACGTGCAGAAATGTCTCATTTTCCAGCAAGTGAAGGCAGAGCATCAAAAACCATCGGGTTTGTTACAACCCTTGGAGATACCCGAGTGGAAGTGGGAAAACATTACCATGGACTTCGTTTCAGGTTTACCGAGGACACAAAGAGGACACGATGCCGTTTGGGTGATCGTTGATCGATTAACCAAGTCGGCCCATTTCTTGCCGGTGAACATGAAGTACTCAATGGACAAATTGACCCGATTGTACATGGATGAAATTGTAAGGCTACACGGAGTGCCTGTGAGCATCGTCTCTGATCGGGATCCACGATTTGTATCACGGTTTTGGCAGAAGTTTCAAGAAACCCTGGGGACTAAACTCAATTTGAGCACTACCTATCATCCTCAGACGGATGGCCAGTCAGAACGGACGATTCAAACTCTTGAGGACATGCTACGAACGTGCATTCTGGACTTTGGAGGCAACTAGGGTCAGCACATGACCTTGGTAGAATTTGCGTACAACAATAGCTTCCATTCGTCAATTCAAATGGCTCCGTACGAAGCTCTCTACGGACGCAAGTGCCGCTCACCGATTTACTGGGACGAAGTTGGCGAAAAGAAAGCACTGGACCCGACAACTATTCCGTGGATGGAAGAGGCTCATGAGAAGGTAAAGTTGATACGGCAACGAATCCAAACTGCCCAAAGTCGCCAAAAGAGCTACGCGGATAACCGAAGAAAAGACTTGGAGTTTGAAGTTGGGGACTACGTGTTTCTCAAGATCACACCCTTACGAAGTCTTACAACGGGTAAAGGAAAGAAGCTTCAACCGCGGTACGTCGGACCCTACAAGATCCTTCAGAGGGTTGGAGCGGTCGCGTATCGATTGGAACTACCGTCCAGTCTTTCTCGAATCCATGATGTATTCCACGTCTCGATGCTAAAGAAGTACCATCCTGATCCATCCCATGTATTGCAACCGGAGGAGATCGAAGAGAAACCGGTCCAAGTGCTCGATCGAAAAGTCAAAGAGCTCAGAAACAAGAAGATTCCGCTAGTGAAAGTACTATGGAGAAACCACGGAGTTGAGGAAGCTACTTGGGAGATGGAAGAGGAAATGCGAAGGAAATACCCAAACCTTTTCGGGAATTAAGGTGAGAAATTTCGAGGACGAAATTCTTTTAAGGGGGGGAGAGTGTGAGAACCCGTAAAACCCTAATATTTTTCCTAGGGTTTATTTCCCCTTAATTGCATGTTTTCTGCATTTTCTGGCTTAGAAATATTTTCTTAGTGGATTTTATGAGCAATTATAGTTTTAAGATGATTTTTCTAGCATTGGAGAAATTTTAGAAAATTAAGAGTAAATAGTGGACGTGGGACCCACTAGTGCGAAAAGTTCGGAAAAATTCGGCCAATAAGGTTAAGTTTCGGATACTGTGTAAAATTTATCGGGTGTTAAATGATAAGTAGAGTGTGTGAAATGATTGATGTGAGAGAGGAAAGAAAGGATAGGAATGCATTTAATACGGCGCCACATGTCACCTTCTTATTGGTTAGGACTTAAGAAACACTATTCATACTTTTGACTATTTTTTTGACTAAGTGTTAAATACTTCAAAAATCATAAAAATTCACCATTTCTTACCTTGTGTTGGCCGGCCATCCCAAGCTCAAGAAGCAGGAGAACTTCATCATTTTTCAAGCTTCCAATTGGTCCAAAATCCACCAAATCAAGTGTTTAAGTTAGTTTTACTCCATACAATCTTTTCTTTTGGTGATATTGGTTGGTTTATTTAAACTTTTTGGAAGAGCTAAGGTGCCCATCATATTCCTCTCTCTTGTTATTAGGTGAGTGATGCTTCAACCTCTCCCTATAGTTAATGATGGTTATTTTGTGCTTAATGGTGGCATGAGTGTTGAAATATATGATTTGTTTCTTGATTTGAAGAGTTTTGGAGAAGTTTTTATTTTATTGGGAATTTTTCTGGTTTAATATGAATGGGATGTTGTGGCCTTGTATGATGAATTGTAATGGTTGAAAATGACTCTAGTGAGTGTGAATTGATGATAAATGCAATCAATTTTGGATTGAGAGTGAAATTTGGAAAGTTAGGGTTCTTAAATCCCCAATTCTGTCCGGTTTTGGATCATAGGGTTAGAGGCTGAATTTGACTTTTCTCAAAACATGAAAGTTGTAGGTATTGATGTGTTTGAGGTGCCTGTAAAATTTCAGGTCATTTGGATTAATGTAGAATGAGTTATGACAAACTTACTGTAGCTGTTCTGCTTTGGACAGAATGCGAAAACTGCGATAGTAATTGGCTATTTTGACTGGAATTGGTTTGGATTTTGGAGTTGGTGTCTTCTGATGAAATGTATCTGGATGACTTAGCTAACTTATGCCCTTGGAATTTCGGCGTTTGGACTTGTATGGACTGAGATATACAGATTACAGTTTTCTGTGTTTTGCAAACCTATTTTGGTAATTCTGGTATAGTATTTGGCATTTTCGAACTAGTTAAGCTAGGAACTGGATTGAGTGACCTTCTACATTGTTGTAGCCCTGTTTCATAGCTTCGAAACGGTGGGTCTTACACCCCCATCCGATAACCGTACAGAATTTTACACCATTACCGCATAATAAGGGCAAAACAGTTTTCTATTTGGGGCCAAGACTAAGGCCATTTTCTAATTTCTGGTTTGCTATTATGCTCATTTATGCATATGAAACCCTATTGGGGTTGTGTTTAGCATTGCTATATGACTCGTTATCGAGTCTCATTGCATTTGTTGCGTGATTCTAGGGCGTGACGGTAGCTCACGACGTCTTGGTGACCACGGTGTATGAAACACCACTTTCTCACTTGGTGAGTATACTACTCACTAAATGGTTACTATGTGGCTTTGCTAAATGTTTATGTGATGCCTTGAAGGCTTACTTGCATATTGGAATTGATTAAGGTGAGGGTGTACTTGACCGCCCTCACCTCTTTTGATATTGTCACTGAATGGCTACCGTTTTATTGCATTACTGAACTTGATATATTGGTTGGTGAATTCCATTTCATGGAAACTGAATTGATGTCGTTTGGACGATGTCCAACGGCCTTACTGCATTACTGAGCTCAACCCCGTTTGGTAGTCAATTGGATCGAGCCGGCGAGGGATTGGTCGTGAAGATTGAATTGCCACGGGGACTGTACTGGGGAACCTTGTGGTAATGAGACCCTTGGTTCCGGTAAACTCGAGTATTACCAAAAACTACTGAAATGAAGTGCGGGTCCGGTTGGGGTATGTTAGGTGGAAGGATTGGAAGTAAATGGTGGTCTACGGTTTGGTACTTTTAACATTGACGGAGAGTCAATGAGGTTGGATCAAGATTGCAAGCGTGGAAATGGGCTCTTGAGAGCCGACCGTATCCTTTTGCCGTTTTGCTTCATTGCTTATTTGCGCACTTTAAATGAAAGTTCATTCTTATATGACTTTGATTGCTTATTGGGTGGTATACCACTGGGCTTTAGCTCATTCCGTGTTATTTGTTTTCCTTACAGGGTGATAACTACTTTTGAGAATGGATTGGATAGTCAATTGCCGAATTGAGCATGTAAATGTCTTTTGTATTGCTCTTGAAGTGAAACCCTAATGTATAACGGGTTCATTTCCTTTTGATAGGCAAATCGAATGTGTACTTCCTTAGTGAATGGTTTTGGCTTGCCGTTGTGGCTTGTAAATGGCTAGTGTTATGTTGTATATGTATTTCGATGCTTGGTTGGGTTTCGGACGGGTCGGTTACTATTCATGGCCGACTCTGGAGTTCGTTTCTTTTATTTTGGGATATTTTGCCCTTTTGCCTTGTTGCGCGCGTTATAAGTTTCAAACGTGATAGATCGCTTTATACTGCACCGTTAGTCCTGGAGAGAGCTGGGCAGGCAGTCCGCTAACCTCTTTGGTTCGCCTTAGGGGAAGGTGGGGCTGTCACATGTAAAGATGATTTTCAAGTAAGAAGAGGGTTGTTTGAACCCAAGAATGAAAAATCATGTTTTAAAATGGAAAGCCAGTCATGGTATTGGCCAAACAAAAGTATACAAGTTCAAATAGAAACCTAGCCTTCGAGCGAAAATTTGGGCAGCACGCCCTTTGTGTTTACCTAATTTTCCAGCCATTTAGGCTTCATTATTTTTCCTCAGCCAATCCCAAAGTCATATATATCATAAATGCAAGTCAATATCCATTCTATAGGCTCATAACATCATAAGAATAAGAATCAAAGTCGTAACAAGTGTGGAAATACAATCTAGCAAAAGACAGATTTGACGTGTGGTTGCGGAAATAACACATCCGAGGCTACGCTTATCGGATTGAGGCACAAATTATACATTTCGAAGCTAAGACACAGGGCTACAATGTTCATGAAGATCACTTAGTCCAGTTTCCAATGCAACCTAGTCAAATCCTCAATTTACAGAACCAAAATCTCACTCGTCGGCTATTTAACTGCTCTGCACTAGAATGGTCATATCTCAGGTTACCAAGGTCCGATTAAGGTGTTCTTGGTGGCATTCGAAAGCTAAGACATAATAATAAAACTTTCATGTTTTGGAAAAAAGCTAAATCAGTACGGATCCTAGTGAATAAACGTGATAAACTGGATAAACTGACCAAAACGGACAACTGGAAATTTCCTAAAACAGTGAGGGTATTTTGGTGTTTTCACGGGCTACGTTGCTCCGATTGAGCTGAAATTTTGTAGACACCTATACAATACCATTCTCTACAACTTTTATGTTTTATTCCAAGCCCAATTCGGCCTCTAACATAGGGAAATAAAAACGGGCAGAACCTAGTGACAATTTTCCAGAAATCTGAAATCTTTTGGTTTCAATGATAACTTTCTTAATTTCTTACTCCACTTGCTACCAAAACCCCCTATATAACCTTGGATACAACATATATTCATTATACATCAAGTTTAGGCAGAAATTTATTAACCCTAACTCATGTAACAAAAGGAAAAATTACCCAAAACATGATAACAACCGTAATTCATCACAATCTTGAGATGCTAAGCTAATTTAAACAAGATTAAGAGTAAAAATTAGAAAAATCATCATCCTTACCTTGCTTAGTGTCTACCAAGAGAAACCCTAGCCTTCCCCTTCAAAATTTCACCAATAGCTCACTCAATAAACACTCAAGGGTGCCTTTAATCGGTTTAGTTCCTTTGTTTCCTCACTTTGTGACTTGATTCAAGAAGAAATGGAGAAGCTTTTCTCTTGTTTTTTGCTCTCTCTCTCTCACGGCTCTTCAGCAGAAATAATGAGGAAGAATGGTGCAATTTTGGGGATAAGAAGGTTGGACAATGTCTTGGTCAATGGCCTCTAATGGTGTGACACTTGTCACAACCCTTACCAAGTAAAATTTCCTTTTCTTTTCTTGTATTTTCAGCCTCTAATTTCGGTCAAGCTTAGCTGGAATTTAGGAGATATTTTGCTCAAATATCAATAAGCTTGTATGGTAAGAAAGTGGTGGTCAAGTGGTGCGTTCAACCGGTAGTGCGCGGGACCCACCGGTTCGCGCCGTTTTTCTTAAAAACACACGTACTAGGGTTTTTACTTCCTATTCACCAACCTTATCTCATTGCTCCTAATCACATATTATTTCTCACTTAAAAGTCACTTTTAATCACCAAATTTGATCCTTGCTCCATAGCGAAATTTCATCCGGCAAAAAATCGCGAAAACCCTAATTTGCTCCAAACTTGAAATCGAAGCGTGAAACTCTACTTTCTAGGTTTATTTGCACTTATTGTGGAAAGATTGGGTGGTAGGGCTTTAATAAATAATAATTTCCAAATAAAAGGGTATTTTTGAGAAAAATACAAGAAATTTGCGAGTCCTCACACTCTCTCCCCCTTAAAAGAATTTCGACCTCGAAATTCATACCTTCCGTCGCCTTGGAGGACCCCAGAACTTGTTGCTGATCTACGGCATAAACTTGTGTTGATACTTTTGTTCGGTTTCCTCTTTCATGAGTTTGTTTCGGTTTGGTTCCTTCTACTTGTTGATTACTACCCTCTCGTGGCTGTTTCTTCGGGCAATTATTAAGTTGGTGATTGCTACTCCCACAAATCAAACATTTTCCCCCTTTCCGCCAGCAATCATTCTCAGTGTGATTTGCCTTTCCACAGTATCTACAGGCCAATCGAGAAGCTACTGTTTGATCTTCTCGAGAAATGTCCTTTGATCCGATCTAACTTCCTTTCATAGACCTTTCATCTAATACTCTTAATGTCCAAGGTGGGCGAGGTGAATGGTTCACTTTTTGCACTTTGGAGAGCATTGTCTTTTCTCTGGATTCCTCAGGTGTGCTGTCGGATGTATCTCTTTTTCGCGTTTGACAGGCTTTTACTTGGGCTTTCACATCCTCAATTCTTTGGGCCTTCTCAAGAGCCTCTGTAAACGTATTAACTTGAACTGCCGCTAATGCCTCTTGGATTTCCAAATTTAGTCCTTGTATAAATCGTCTTATTCTCCGTCGCTCCGTAACCACCAATTCGGAAGCGAATTTAGACAGTGTAGTAAATTTGGTCTCATATTCGGCCACACTTAGGGTTCCCTGACGCAACCCAATAAATTCGTCCTCTCTCCTTTCTTGGACTAAAAGTGGGAGATACTTTTCGTTAAATTCCCTTACAAAGTTCGCCCATGTCCATACCGTCTGTTCTCTTTCCCACTTGGCTTTAATTACATTCCACCACGCGCGGGCTGGTCCTTCGAATTGAAATACAGCAAAATTTACTTGTCTTTGCTCCGTGTAATTCAAAGCCGCGAAGATATTAATCATTGCCTCTAACCACTGCTCAGTTATATCTGGATTAGGCCCTCCTTGGAATTTCGGAGGTAGAAACTTTTGGAACCTCTCAAGAGCCTTATCCTCTTCGATCTCAGGATTCCGGGGTTGATTCACTGGCATTTGACCTTGTTGATCTACCAGTCTTGCCAAGATATCCGTCATCTGTTGCATTGTCGTTGCCATTTGGTCTCCAGTCGCAGCTCTTGATCCCTGCTCTTGCTCGGCTGATGTTTCCCTTTCTCCTCTTGCTTCCGGGGTCCGCTCAGTTCCCCGGCCTCGACCACGTCCACGACTACGTCTCCCGTCCATAGATATGTTTTTCCTTCTCTCTTTTCTTTTCTTTTCCCCCAAAAAGGTAATTTAGTAATGAAACACAGTAAGTCGACTATAGTAACAAATTCTAGCTTTCCAAATACAAAAATAAATATATACGTACATAACACGCCATATCAAGAAGACGGATAAGCAAATACACAAATACATATCAAGTTGGACAGATAATCATGTACACACAGGTATACTGACGTCATGTAGTAACAATATACAGGTAAATCAAAAGGAAAAAGTGAAGTCATCCCAGTATCAGCCCGTCCGGTCTCTCACGTCACTTACTATCCAAACTAGATGTCCCTGACCTCTTGTGCTCATTCTAGTCAGACAAAGCCTGTTCATGTTCCCAAAATGCAAGTCTCAAGTACTTAGCAGCGCCTCAACTCTGGAGTACTCAGGCACAAGAATCCGAAATAAGATAATTCACATCTCGAGTTGCAATCCCAAGAGTAAACTATCTACAATCGGAATTCCTACCTGACATACCTATCTATGATCCTCAGATACCATGAGAAAGATTTAAGACCTATAACATTCGCAATTCATAGCTTCACTTAGTCCCTCATACTTATTCACCACTTAGTCCAGGGTTACTCCGCGCCGAGACCACACGAAGCAGCTATAGGTTTTATCCCTCAATCGCTTAACTTTCAAGTCAAATCGAATCAAATCAAATCCCACAGTCCGGCATCCTAAACTTTAGCCTAGGATACACTACAGAGATCGGAAGCCTAAGCTCTGATACCACCTGTGACGACCCCACCTCCCCCTAAGGCGAACCAAAGGGTTTGGCGAGTCGCCTGTCCGGCTCTCGCCGGGACTCAGTCGTTCCTTAATCAAATCTCGAATAAATCACAAGAATAAATAGGGCAGCAACCCAAACTTAAAGCGGAACTTATATACATTGCTATCTCAAAAGGAAGTACAGCCATCAAATGTACAAAGGTTCTCACTTCACCATACAACCAGCCCGTGCCAAGCACTAGGGCGAGAACCATTACAAAAGAAACAAAATACTTAGACTAGGCTAATCGATGCTCTCATCCTGCTCACCGTCCCCTGTTAAGGAAAACAAAACTAAAAGGGTGAACTAAAAGCTCAGTGAGGTTCCGAACAGATAATCAAACAATCAATTCAATACATTAAACATGGAGTATCAATAATTCAAGAAAAACATTTACAATGGAAAGCAAAAATAACATTCATTAAAAGGATACAGGCTCACATGGAGCTATTCGTTCTTTCGTTCGTTCCCCTGACATTTCCCCTTATTCCTCCAATTATTTGAAAATTTTCTTTTTGAGAAATAAAACCCTCGTGTCTTTGTTCGTTCATTCATCCCTTTCCGGACATTGACCGGACTCCACCCATCCGGACGTTGACCGGACTCCACCCATCCGGACGTAGCCGGACTACAAGGTAATACTCGAGTATACCAAATTCACCCAGGGTCACCATATCGCCCGATCGAGTCCGCTTCTGGCTCGAGTCGATCGGTAACGAAGGGCAGGGCCCAATTCAGTCATAAGGCTTACATCATGCGCAACTAATGTTTCCATCACTAAATCATTGAAAATTTCACGTTTCATTAAGGTCGAGCGCGATAAAGTACACGCTCGCCTAGAAAACTCGTTTTAGAAATCCTTGAAAGCACTTAACACATTATCAAACAACAACAACAAGTCATGAAGTCAAGGAGAATATAACAAACAAGGAACACTCACCTAGTTATGCAAAATAATGTGCAAAATATCCTTCCGGATATTACCCTTAGTCACCAATGAAACCTAAGGTTGAACAAGAGAACATATTACAGTTTATCGAGCAAAACATTTAAGGGAAACAAAGAAACCCGACTAATTAGGAGTAAAACGTGTAAAGATGACTTTCAAGTAAGAAGAGGGTTGTTTGAACCCAAGGATGAAAAATCATGTTTTAAAATGGAAAGCCGGTCATGGTATTGGCCAAACAAAAGTATACAAGTTCAAATAGAAACCTAGCCTTCGAGCGAAAATTTGGGCAGCACGCCCTTTGTGTTTACCTAATTTTCCAGCCATTTAGGCTTCATTATTTTTCCTCAGCCAATCCCAAAGTCATATATATCATAAATGCAAGTCAATAGCCATTCTATAGGCACATAACATCATAAGAATAAGAATCAAAGTCGTAACAAGTGTGGAAATACAATCTAGCAAAAGACAAATTTGACGTGTGGTGGCGGAAATAGCACATCCGAGGCTACGCTTATCGGATTGAGGCACAACTTATACCATTTCGAAGCTAAGACACAGGGCTACAATTTTCATGAAGATCACTTAGTCCAGTTTCCAATGAAACCTAGTCACATTCACAATTTACAGAACAAAAATCTCACTCGTCGGCTATTTAACCGCTCTGTACTGGAAGGGTCATATCTTAGGTTACCAAGGTCCGATTAAGGTATTCTTGGTGGCATTCAAAATCTAAGACATAATAATAAAACTTTCATGTTTTGGAGAAAAGCTAAATCAGTACGGATCCTAGTGAATAAACGTGATAAACTGGATAAACTGACCAAAACGGAAAACTGGAAATTTCCTAAAACAGTGAGGGTATTTTGGTGTTTTCACGGGATACGTTGCTCCGATGGAGCTGAAATTTTGTAGACACCTATAAAATACCATTCTCTACAACTTTTATGTTTTATTCTAAGCCCAATTCGGCCTCTAACATAGGGCAATAAAAACGGGCAGAACCTAGTGACAATTTTCCAGAAATCTGAAATCTTTTGGTTTCAATGATAACTTTCTTAATTTCTTACTCCACTTGCTACCAAAACCCCCTATATAACCTTGGATACAACATATATTCATCATACATCAAGTTTAGGCAGAAATTTATTAAACCCTAACTCATGTAACAAAAGGAAAAATTACCCAAAACATGATAACAACCGTAATTCATCACAATCTTGAGATGCTAAGCTAATTTAAACAAGATTAAGAGTAAAAATTAGAAAAATCATCATCCTTACCTTGCTTAGTGTCTACCAAGAGCAACCCTAGCCTTCCCCTTCAAAATTTCACCAATAGCTCACTCAATAAACACTCAAGGGTGCCTTTAATCAATTTAGTTCCTTTGTTTCCTCACTTTGTGACTTGATTCAAGAAGAAATGGAGAAGTTTTTCTCTTGTTTTTTGCTCTCTCTCTCTCACGGCTCTTCAGCAGAAATAATGAGGAAGAATGGTGCAATTTTGGGGATAAGAAGGTTGGACAATGTCTTGGTCAATGGCCTCTAATGGTGTGACACTTGTCACAACCCTTACCAAATAAAATTTCCTTTTCTTTTCTTGTATTTTCAGCCTCTAATTTCGGTCAAGCTTTGCTGGAATTGAGGAGATATTTTGCTCAAATATCAATAAGCTTGTGTGGTAAGAAAGTGGTGGTCAAGTGGTGCGTTCAACCGGTAGTGCGCGGGACCCACCGGTTCGCGCCGTTTTTCTTGAAAACACACGTACTAGGGTTTTTACTTCCTATTCACCAACCTTATCTCATTGCTCCTAATCACATATTATTTCTCACTTAAAAGTCACTTTTAATCACCAAATTTGATCCTTGCTCCATACCGAAATTTCATCCGGCAAAAAATCGCGAAAACCCTAATTTGCTCCAAACTTGAAACCGAAGCGTGAAACTCTACTTTCTAGATTTATTTGCACTTATTGTGGAAAGATTGGGTGGTAGGGCTTTAATAAATAATAATTTCCAAATAAAAGGGTATTTTTGAGAAAAATACAAGAAATTTGCGAGTCCTCACATGCTCACCCTGTAGATTTGTTTTCCTTAACAGGTTTGAACTCGGAGGTGTACTGGAGAAACCCTCCTGATGTGCTTTTTGTTTAGGATGTCTATTATATTTTGGCTATGCCCTTGGTTTTGGGTTGTACTTTTGGAATTGAAATGTAACTTTTGGGGCGTGATGTATATTTGGGATTCATGATGTACCTTGAACACCCAACGTGCGGGTTGGATAATTGATGACTATTGTTAAGCCTGAACGCTTCCGCATTTACTGTACCTAAGTTATTTACTTGTGTTGTGTAGTTTGATGATAAGCTTGAATGGAATTGCTTGAGTCCTGGCGAGAGTTAGGCAGCCGTCCCGCGGATACCCTTTGGTTCGCCTTAGGGAGAAGTAGGGGCGTCACAGCCCGATCATACCAATCACATATCATTCGATCATATTGGTCAAGTATTGAAAACCAGTGTTCAGTTCAATCAGGTATTTGGAAGCACTCACCAAAATGTAGTACCTCAGTGATCACGTCGGGGTTGTACTCCGGGTTTGAAGTCCAAATCTGCGATAAAACTTTATTTAAGAACTTTGAAAAGTGACTAAGGTTCGAAACTTAAATGTTTCGTTCAATAAGAACCAAGTAATTGAAATTCGTCTGGAGAATAATCGTGAAACACATGCTCGCTTTTCAAACTGTGAACTTTTATAGCACTTATACGTGAAAATACCATTTGAGTCAAAATAATGAGAAAAACGTATTTCTGGTAGTCGGTATTTCATTTCACCAAGGGTACAAGTTCGGCCAAATTCTACTCATATACCTCGATAAGAGAAGACACAAATATTCTACATGATTCATGTGGTATTCACTATCAAGTCTTATTCAAGTCACAAGTCTATTTCTCTAGTCCTCGGGCGTAAATTTGGGCAGTACGCCCTTTATTTTTACCTATTTTCCAGCCATTTATGGCTTCGTTCATTTTCTCAATCAGTCCCAAAGTTACACACAAAATAATCTCATTTCAATAGCCGTTCAATAGGCTCAAGGTCATACAAGTACCAAACCAAGCTAGGAACATGTGCGGAAATGAAATTTGAGTCAAGAAACAAAGGACAGATTTGATGTTGTTTTGCATAACGGACACAACCGAGGCTATGGTTATCGGATTGAGGTGCAACTTATACCCTTTTGAAGTTAAGACAGAGGGCTACAATTTTGATGAAGACCATTTAGTCCAGTTTCTAGTGTATCAAAGTCATATTCCCAATTTACAGAACCAGATTCCTACTAACAGGCTAGTTAACTGCACTACATTCAAATGGCCATAACTCGAGCTACCAAAGTCCGTTTAAGACGTTCTCAGGGGCGTTGGAAAGCTAAGACATAGTACTACAACTTTCATGTTTTGGATAAATACTAGTTCAATACATATCATGGTGAAAAGACACAACCTATTTGGTGCAATATCCAAAATTGATCATTGGATTCATCTAGGGCAGTCAGGGTATTTAGGTCTTTTCACAGGCTACGTTGCACCGATTCAGTTGAAATTTTGCATAAACTATAAAACATCATTCTCTACAACTTTCATGTTTTAGGCTAAGCCTAATTCAGCCTCTAACATGGTGAACTAGAACTGGGCAGAACAGGGTATACCTTAACTTCAATTCTGAAAATTTGCTACAATCAAGGTATAAATCTCATTTTTAGTTTGAAACCATCACTACCACCTCTTATACCAACTTATATACATCATATACCACCCATACAACAAGTATGATAAGTGAATCATTCAAACCCTAACTCAAATTCATCACCCCAACCATCCAAAATCACTTGATATAAGCATTACAACCACAAATATAAGCTACTAAGCAACTCCAACATGATTAAGGGAAAAGAAAAGAGTGGTCAGTCATATTACCTCAAAAACAAAGCTTGCTAGAGTTATCCTCCACTTCTTCTTGAAATTTTTGGTTCCTTAGGCTTCCCAAGCACTTAACCTACAAGTTAATCGGTTTAGTTTTTCTTGGTTTCACTCACAACTCTTGATTTGAGGTTGGAAATAGAAACTCTCTTCACTCTTTCTCCCTCTCCTTGCTCTTGGCCAAACAAGAAAGAAAATGATGAAGAAATGAGCTAAAATGAAGATAAGAAGGTAAGAAAGTTGGCTTGGTCAAAGGGCCTTAAATGGCCAACACTTGTCACACTTAGGTTCTCACAATTTGTTTTTCTTTTCTCTCTCTCTTGGGGTCAAGAATTTCGGCTGCCTTGAGGATATTTTGGGGCTGATATTAATCAATTAATAGCATGGAGATTAAGGTAATAAAGTAGTGCTCAAGTAGTGCACTCACTCGGTAACAAACGGTACACGTCAGTTCAACCCGTTTTTTCTTAAATCACGTATACTAGGGTTTTAACTTATAATTCACTAACTTATTATTATCACTTCTAATCACACGCTTAGTATTATCTAAAACTCATTCTTAATCACCAAATTTGATCCACTCTTCGTACCAGATAGTCACACTACGAATAGGTATAAAAATCTTAGTTTACCCTAACGATGAATGCAAAAGGGAAAACTCTTAATTTTATTCTTTATTCTAAACATTGGGGATGCAAATGAGTAGTATAACTATTATAAGGGAATAAATGCCAAATAAAAAGGAATTTTAAGAAAGTATGGGGGATTTTACAATTCCAATGATTAAAATTAGGGTTTCGATTCAAAATGAGAGATTTAAGTAAACCGGTAAGTCACAAGTAAACTAGGGTTTTTGTTTAGACTTTAGGGTTTCTAGAATTTAAGGTTTCTCATTTTTAAAACAAAACAATGTCTTAAATAAAGAAATTGTAATATCCTCTTGGAGACTAAACAACAATAGTATCCTAAAAGTTAGGGTATCACAACTTGTGACTTGATCTTGTCTAGGCGAGAGTGCCTTTATGTGCACTCGACCTTCGTGAACTTGAAATAATTAATCTTGCATACAGGCTTGCATATTTATGTGCATGGTTGTAGACCAGCTGCATTTCTCTTGCAGCGATTGAATTAGGCCCTTGGACCCTTATCCGAGACATCGGGTAAGTGAAAATCTGGGTTACTCATGCATATGCGTGAATGTAGGTCGGTAGCCGCTGAATTGAGCCATCATTGGACCTTTTGCTTTAGACCAGCCTCAGAGCGGTCAGGTAAGTTGGGCAACCTTGGGTAAAGGATAAGTTCCTAACCTATTTACTCCTGATTGGAATTCATGACTTGAACTCTGATATTTCTGAATACGGAGTGTTAAGTGACAACTAACATTTCCAATCATTAAATGCGTGAGCATTGGATCAGCCAACGACTCCACTCTTGAATACCTGAATACTTGGGGCTATAAGCCAGATCTTGAATACCTGAATATCTAGGGCCAGAAGCTCAACCCAGGGTTAGTTGGTCAAATCGAGCCGACAAGGGATTGGTCGAGGAGATCGACGAACTTTGCGTACTTCTTTGACGTTTGGGCCCGGTAGGGGGATGAATGGTGGACGAAGATTGACGTTTAGTGGTGGTGATCTACAAACATTATATTTTCCTAATTGACAGAGAGTCAATATGTGACGCCCCGAAAAAAATGAGTTTGAGAACCCGGAAATTTTCTAATTTTCTAGGGTTTATTTTTTTTTAATCGCCTGCCTTTTCTACATTTTCTTGATTAGAAAAATTCCCCAGATAAAGTTTATGAGCAAAGATAGTTTTAAAATAATTTTTCTAGTATCGATTAGTTTTTGAGAAATTAAGAGCTTATACCGGACGTGGGACCCGCTAGTGTGATATAATTTTGGTGACTAAGTGAATTGTGTGCTAAGTGTTATTATTTTACAAGGTGCTAGGAAATGATTAGAGGGTGGTTATATGATGTAACCATTGGAAGCCAAAGGATTAAAGAAAATACTAGAAGGGTCAAGTGTCACAAACCCATTGCAAGTTGGACCTTTGACTAAGACCATGATTTCTTCTTCTTATCTTGACCAAACCTTTTGTTTTCATCATTTCTTCTTCTTGTAAGCATGATGGACGAAATTTTGAGAGAAAGAGAGAGAAAATCCAGCATCTTGCACCTCAATTTCTTCCTCCAATCTTGAGTTCTAACCGATTAAATTGCAAATCACTCCATAAAACTTGCTAGCTAAGGAAGATTGAAGCTATTGGTGGAGTTGTTTTGGAAGAAAAATCCCTAAGCCATCACCTTTCTTGATATTTCAAGGTATCATGTCTAACCATCCTTTCTTTGATCTTGATTTTGTTAAATTGATGACTTGTGATGGCTAATGAGATGTTTTAGTGGAAGATTAGCACTTGAATGCAAAACTTTCCAGATTAGGGTTTTCAATTTCCCCAATTCTGCCTGACACTGTTCACCATAGTTAGAGGCCGAATTTGTGACGCCCCGAAAAAAAAGAGTGTGAGAACCCGTAAAAACCCTAATATCTTCCTAGGGTTTTAGTTCCTTTAATTGCATAATTTTTGCATTTCTGGCTTAGAAATATTATCTGGGTGGATTTTATGAGCAACTAAAGTTTTTAGATGATTTTTCTAGCATTAGTGAGTTTTTAAAAAATTAAGAATATATATTGGACGTGGGACCCACTAGTGCGAAAAGTTCGGAAAAATTCGGCCAATTAGGTTAAATTCCGGATACTGTGTAAAATTTATCGGGTGTTAATAGACAAGTAGAGTGTGTGAAATGATTGATGTGAGAGAAGAAAGAAAGGATAGGAATGCATTTAATGAGGTGACAAGTGTCACATTCTCATTGGTTGGACTTTAAGAATTACTATTCACTTTCTTGACTTTTTTGACCAAAGGATTAAATATCAAAAAAATGCACAAAAATCACCATTTTCTTCTCTTGGTGGCCGGATCTCCCTAGCTCAAGAAGGAAGTGCATTTCTTCAACTTTCAAGCTCTATTTGCTTCAATCTCCCACAAACAAAAGCCTAGATTAGATTCTACTCCATAAAAACCTTTCTTCTAGTGCTAGTAAGTGTTGTAGTGAAGTTTGTTTGAAGGTCTAAGGTGGCCAACATCTCTCTCTCTCTCTTGTTTCTTGGTAAGTGAAGCTTAAACTTCCACCTACACCTATTGATGCTTAAGATATGATTAGTAGTGATTAGAGTGCTGAAATTTCTGGTTTTTATCTTGGTTTGAAGTGATTTGGTGAAGTTTTCAATTTTATGATTATTTTTCTGGTTTAATTGGATTATGGTGTTGTGGTTGTTTATGATGATTGATAATGAGGGGTTATGACTCTAGTGGATGGAAATGATTGATATTTGCAACCAATTTTGGATTTGGAATAAATTTTGGAAAGTTAGGGTTCATAAACCCCTAATTCTGTCCGGTTTTATATCATAAGGTTAGAGGCCGAATTGGACTTTGCTCAAAACATGAAAGTTGTAGGTATTGATGTGTTTGAGGTGCCTGTAAAATTTCAGGTCATTTGGATTTGTGTAGAGTGAGTTATGCCGAAATTACTGTAGCTGTTCTGCTTTGATCAGAATGCGAAAACTGCGATAGTAATTGGCCATTTTGACTGGAATTGGTTTGGATTTTGGAGTTGGTGTCTTCTGATGAAATGTAGCTGGATGTCTTGGCTACCATATACCTTTGGAATCAATGCATTTGGACCTGTATAGACCGAGTTGTACTGATTACAGTTTTGTGTGATTTGTAAACCTGCAAGTACGGTTCCGGTTGTGGTATTCTGCATTTTCGACCTAGTTGTGCTATGATCTGGACTGAGTGACCTTCTACATTGTTGTAGCCCTGGTTCTTAGCTTCGAAATGGTGGGTCTTACACCCCCATCCGACAATCGTAGCGCCTTTGGTACCATTACCGCATTATGACGTCAAAACTGTTTTTTTCTGGTTTTGAGTTTAACCTTCATTTCCGGACTTTTCCCTAGCTTGACTTGTCTTTGTACTACTTGGAGCTTGCTGAATGGATATTAGATGAACTTATTTGTGTGACTTTGGGACTGGCTGGAGTAATAATGAAGCCATGATGGCTGGAAAAGTTAGCAAATGTAGGGGAAGTGCTGTCCGAACTTTGAAGGGACTTGTTTGCATTGGGTTTGTGATCTAAGGCTTGGAGTTGAGCAAGGCAATGATACATGATGGATGGTTTCTGAGCCGTAGAGGTGAGTGACCCCAAACTATTGTTAAAGCTTCTTATGAAATGTTTCTTGCATTATTTACTCGACTGCATATCATGAGTGCTTGCATGTGGCCCATGACATGTTTTGGCTTAAATGAGTGCTTGGAATTCGTGTGCTGAACACCAACGTCTCCACCTCTGTGTACTGTTCATCTGGAGCAAATGGCTTCCCCACTGACTAATTACTGTTTAATGTTTGTTTGGAGCGTTGGGTGTTTCAGTACAACGATTTCGCTGGCTCACGAGAGCAATAAATGTACAGTTGATCTTGAAATCATGACATCACTGAAATGAACGACTGTAAAACTGAATTGATTACTGATTTTAATGGTTACTCGCTGAGCTTCTAGCTCACCCCAAAATGTTTTATTTCCCCCCCCACAGGGCTCAAGGCGAAGAAAAGCTTGGAGTGCTTATTCACGTGACTGGATGGCTTATATCGTGTACAGTTTAAGTTTGGATCTATTTGATGTATGAGTTGGTCTTGTATAAATATTTGAAATTTATATGGATGTAAGTATACGTTCCACGATAGGAATCAGTTTCCGCTGCATTTGTAATATGTAATCATTGGAGAATTTGATGTAATTTTGAGATTTATATTGTAATTGGGTTGAGGACTGTAGTGAGCGACTGAGTCCCGGCGAGAGCTGGGCAGGCGGTCCGCCGAGCCCTCTGGTTCGCCTTAGGGGGAGGTGGGGCCGTCACAGTTGGTATCAGAGCTTAGGCTTCAGATCTCTGTAGTGTATCCTAAGCTTGAAGTCTAGGATGCCGGACTGTGGGCTTGGTTTGAAATATTAGTGATTCTTGCGGGATGACTTGACTTGATTAGTACAAGATGGAATGTCGAGGACGACATTCTTTTAAGGAGGGGAGATTGTGACGCCCCGAAAAAAAAGAGTGTGAGAACCCGTAAAAACCCTAATATTTTCCTAGGGTTTTAGTTCCTTTAATTGCATAATTTTTGCATTTCTGGCTTAGAAATATTATCTGGGTGGATTTTATGAGCAACTAAAGTTTTTAGATGATTTTTCTAGCATTAGTGAGTTTTTAAAAAATTAAGAATATATATTGGACGTGGGACCCACTAGTGCGAAAAGTTCGGAAAAATTCGGCCAATTAGGTTAAATTCCGGATACTGTGTAAAATTTATCGGGTGTTAATAGACAAGTAGAGTGTGTGAAATGATTGATGTGAGAGAAGAAAGAAAGGATAGGAATGCATTTAATGAGGTGACAAGTGTCACATTCTCATTGGTTGGACTTTAAGAATTACTATTCACTTTCTTGACTTTTTTGACCAAAGGATTAAATATCAAAAAAATGCACAAAAATCACCATTTTCTTCTCTTGGTGGCCGGATCTCCCTAGCTCAAGAAGGAAGTGCATTTCTTCAACTTTCAAGCTCCATTTGCTTCAATCTCCCACAAACAAAAGCCTAGATTAGATTCTACTCCATAAAAACCTTTCTTCTAGTGCTAGTAAGTGTTGTAGTGAAGTTTGTTTGAAGGTCTAAGGTGGCCAACATCTCTCTCTCTCTCTTGTTTCTTGGTAAGTGAAGCTTAAACTTCCACCTACACCTATTGATGCTTAAGATATGATTAGTAGTGATTAGAGTGCTGAAATTTCTGGTTTTTATCTTGGTTTGAAGTGATTTGGTGAAGTTTTCAATTTTATGATTATTTTTCTGGTTTAATTGGATTATGGTGTTGTGGTTGTTTATGATGATTGATAATGAGGGGTTATGACTCTAGTGGATGGAAATGATTGATATTTGCAACCAATTTTGGATTTGGAATAAATTTTGGAAAGTTAGGGTTCATAAACCCCTAATTCTGTCCGGTTTTATATCATAAGGTTAGAGGCCGAATTGGACTTTGCTCAAAACATGAAAGTTGTAGGTATTGATGTGTTTGAGGTGCCTGTAAAATTTCAGGTCATTTGGATTTGTGTAGAGTGAGTTATGCCGAAATTACTGTAGCTGTTCTGCTTTGATCAGAATGCGAAAACTGCGATAGTAATTGGCCATTTTGACTGGAATTGGTTTGGATTTTGGAGTTGGTGTCTTCTGATGAAATGTAGCTGGATGTCTTGGCTACCATATACCTTTGGAATCAATGCATTTGGACCTGTATAGACCGAGTTGTACTGATTACAGTTTTGTGTGATTTGTAAACCTGCAAGTACGGTTCCGGTTGTGGTATTCTGCATTTTCGACCTAGTTGTGCTATGATCTGGACTGAGTGACCTTCTACATTGTTGTAGCCCTGGTTCTTAGCTTCGAAATGGTGGGTCTTACACCCCCATCCGACAATCGTAGCGCCTTTGGTACCATTACCGCATTATGACGTCAAAACTGTTTTTTTCTGGTTTTGAGTTTAACCTTCATTTCCGGACTTTTCCCTAGCTTGACTTGTCTTTGTACTACTTGGAGCTTGCTGAATGGATATTAGATGAACTTATTTGTGTGACTTTGGGACTGGCTGGAGTAATAATGAAGCCATGATGGCTGGAAAAGTTAGCAAATGTAGGGGAAGTGCTGTCCGAACTTTGAAGGGACTTGTTTGCATTGGGTTTGTGATCTAAGGCTTGGAGTTGAGCAAGGCAATGATACATGATGGATGGTTTCTGAGCCGTAGAGGTGAGTGACCCCAAACTATTGTTAAAGCTTCTTATGAAATGTTTCTTGCATTATTTACTCGACTGCATATCATGAGTGCTTGCATGTGGCCCATGACATGTTTTGGCTTAAATGAGTGCTTGGAATTCGTGTGCTGAACACCAACGTCTCCACCTCTGTGTACTGTTCATCTGGAGCAAATGGCTTCCCCACTGACTAATTACTGTTTAATGTTTGTTTGGAGCGTTGGGTGTTTCAGTACAACGATTTCGCTGGCTCACGAGAGCAATAAATGTACAGTTGATCTTGAAATCATGATATCACTGAAATGAACGACTGTAAAACTGAATTGATTACTGATTTTAATGGTTACTCGCTGAGCTTCTAGCTCACCCCAAAATGTTTTATTTCCCCTCCCACAGGGCTCAAGGCGAAGAAAAGCTTGGAGTGCTTATTCACGTGACTGGATGGCTTATATCGTGTACAGTTTAAGTTTGGATCTATTTGATGTATGAGTTGGTCTTGTATAAATATTTGAAATTTATATGGATGTAAGTATACGTTCCACGATAGGAATCAGTTTCCGCTGCATTTGTAATATGTAATCATTGGAGAATTTGATGTAATTTTGAGATTTATATTGTAATTGGGTTGAGGACTGTAGTGAGCGACTGAGTCCCGGCGAGAGCTGGGCAGGCGGTCCGCCGAGCCCTCTGGTTCGCCTTAGGGGGAGGTGGGGCCGTCACAGTTGGTATCAGAGCTTAGGCTTCAGATCTCTGTAGTGTATCCTAAGCTTGAAGTCTAGGATGCCGGACTGTGGGCTTGGTTTGAAATATTAGTGATTCTTGCGGGATGACTTGACTTGATTAGTACAAGATGGAATGTCGAGGACGACATTCTTTTAAGGAGGGGAGATTGTGACGCCCCGAAAAAAAAGAGTGTGAGAACCCGTAAAAACCCTAATATTTTCCTAGGGTTTTAGTTCCTTTAATTGCATAATTTTTGCATTTCTGGCTTAGAAATATTATCTGGGTGGATTTTATGAGCAACTAAAGTTTTTAGATGATTTTTCTAGCATTAGTGAGTTTTTAAAAAATTAAGAATATATATTGGACGTGGGACCCACTAGTGCGAAAAGTTCGGAAAAATTCGGCCAATTAGGTTAAATTCCGGATACTGTGTAAAATTTATCGGGTGTTAATAGACAAGTAGAGTGTGTGAAATGATTGATGTGAGAGAAGAAAGAAAGGATAGGAATGCATTTAATGAGGTGACAAGTGTCACATTCTCATTGGTTGGACTTTAAGAATTACTATTCACTTTCTTGACTTTTTTGACCAAAGGATTAAATATCAAAAAAATGCACAAAAATCACCATTTTCTTCTCTTGGTGGCCGGATCTCCCTAGCTCAAGAAGGAAGTGCATTTCTTCAACTTTCAAGCTCCATTTGCTTCAATCTCCCACAAACAAAAGCCTAGATTAGATTCTACTCCATAAAAACCTTTCTTCTAGTGCTAGTAAGTGTTGTAGTGAAGTTTGTTTGAAGGTCTAAGGTGGCCAACATCTCTCTCTCTCTCTTGTTTCTTGGTAAGTGAAGCTTAAACTTCCACCTACACCTATTGATGCTTAAGATATGATTAGTAGTGATTAGAGTGCTGAAATTTCTGGTTTTTATCTTGGTTTGAAGTGATTTGGTGAAGTTTTCAATTTTATGATTATTTTTCTGGTTTAATTGGATTATGGTGTTGTGGTTGTTTATGATGATTGATAATGAGGGGTTATGACTCTAGTGGATGGAAATGATTGATATTTGCAACCAATTTTGGATTTGGAATAAATTTTGGAAAGTTAGGGTTCATAAACCCCTAATTCTGTCCGGTTTTATATCATAAGGTTAGAGGCCGAATTGGACTTTGCTCAAAACATGAAAGTTGTAGGTATTGATGTGTTTGAGGTGCCTGTAAAATTTCAGGTCATTTGGATTTGTGTAGAGTGAGTTATGCCGAAATTACTGTAGCTGTTCTGCTTTGATCAGAATGCGAAAACTGCGATAGTAATTGGCCATTTTGACTGGAATTGGTTTGGATTTTGGAGTTGGTGTCTTCTGATGAAATGTAGCTGGATGTCTTGGCTACCATATACCTTTGGAATCAATGCATTTGGACCTGTATAGACCGAGTTGTACTGATTACAGTTTTGTGTGATTTGTAAACCTGCAAGTACGGTTCCGGTTGTGGTATTCTGCATTTTCGACCTAGTTGTGCTATGATCTGGACTGAGTGACCTTCGACATTGTTGTAGCCCTGGTTCTTAGCTTCGAAATGGTGGGTCTTACACCCCCATCCGACAATCGTAGCGCCTTTGGTACCATTACCGCATTATGACGTCAAAACTGTTTTTTTCTGGTTTTGAGTTTAACCTTCATTTCCGGACTTTTCCCTAGCTTGACTTGTCTTTGTACTACTTGGAGCTTGCTGAATGGATATTAGATGAACTTATTTGTGTGACTTTGGGACTGGCTGGAGTAATAATGAAGCCATGATGGCTGGAAAAGTTAGCAAATGTAGGGGAAGTGCTGTCCGAACTTTGAAGGGACTTGTTTGCATTGGGTTTGTGATCTAAGGCTTGGAGTTGAGCAAGGCAATGATACATGATGGATGGTTTCTGAGCCGTAGAGGTGAGTGACCCCAAACTATTGTTAAAGCTTCTTATGAAATGTTTCTTGCATTATTTACTCGACTGCATATCATGAGTGCTTGCATGTGGCCCATGACATGTTTTGGCTTAAATGAGTGCTTGGAATTCGTGTGCTGAACACCAACGTCTCCACCTCTGTGTACTGTTCATCTGGAGCAAATGGCTTCCCCACTGACTAATTACTGTTTAATGTTTGTTTGGAGCGTTGGGTGTTTCAGTACAACGATTTCGCTGGCTCACGAGAGCAATAAATGTACAGTTGATCTTGAAATCATGATATCACTGAAATGAACGACTGTAAAACTGAATTGATTACTGATTTTAATGGTTACTCGCTGAGCTTCTAGCTCACCCCAAAATGTTTTATTTCCCCTCCCACAGGGCTCAAGGCGAAGAAAAGCTTGGAGTGCTTATTCACGTGACTGGATGGCTTATATCGTGTACAGTTTAAGTTTGGATCTATTTGATGTATGAGTTGGTCTTGTATAAATATTTGAAATTTATATGGATGTAAGTATACGTTCCACGATAGGAATCAGTTTCCGCTGCATTTGTAATATGTAATCATTGGAGAATTTGATGTAATTTTGAGATTTATATTGTAATTGGGTTGAGGACTGTAGTGAGCGACTGAGTCCCGGCGAGAGCTGGGCAGGCGGTCCGCCGAGCCCTCTGGTTCGCCTTAGGGGGAGGTGGGGCCGTCACAGTTGGTATCAGAGCTTAGGCTTCAGATCTCTGTAGTGTATCCTAAGCTTGAAGTCTAGGATGCCGGACTGTGGGCTTGGTTTGAAATATTAGTGATTCTTGCGGGATGACTTGACTTGATTAGTACAAGATGGAATGTCGAGGACGACATTCTTTTAAGGAGGGGAGATTGTGACGCCCCGAAAAAAAAGAGTGTGAGAACCCGTAAAAACCCTAATATTTTCCTAGGGTTTTAGTTCCTTTAATTGCATAATTTTTGCATTTCTGGCTTAGAAATATTATCTGGGTGGATTTTATGAGCAACTAAAGTTTTTAGATGATTTTTCTAGCATTAGTGAGTTTTTAAAAAATTAAGAATATATATTGGACGTGGGACCCACTAGTGCGAAAAGTTCGGAAAAATTCGGCCAATTAGGTTAAATTCCGGATACTGTGTAAAATTTATCGGGTGTTAATAGACAAGTAGAGTGTGTGAAATGATTGATGTGAGAGAAGAAAGAAAGGATAGGAATGCATTTAATGAGGTGACAAGTGTCACATTCTCATTGGTTGGACTTTAAGAATTACTATTCACTTTCTTGACTTTTTTGACCAAAGGATTAAATATCAAAAAAATGCACAAAAATCACCATTTTCTTCTCTTGGTGGCCGGATCTCCCTAGCTCAAGAAGGAAGTGCATTTCTTCAACTTTCAAGCTCCATTTGCTTCAATCTCCCACAAACAAAAGCCTAGATTAGATTCTACTCCATAAAAACCTTTCTTCTAGTGCTAGTAAGTGTTGTAGTGAAGTTTGTTTGAAGGTCTAAGGTGGCCAACATCTCTCTCTCTCTCTTGTTTCTTGGTAAGTGAAGCTTAAACTTCCACCTACACCTATTGATGCTTAAGATATGATTAGTAGTGATTAGAGTGCTGAAATTTCTGGTTTTTATCTTGGTTTGAAGTGATTTGGTGAAGTTTTCAATTTTATGATTATTTTTCTGGTTTAATTGGATTATGGTGTTGTGGTTGTTTATGATGATTGATAATGAGGGGTTATGACTCTAGTGGATGGAAATGATTGATATTTGCAACCAATTTTGGATTTGGAATAAATTTTGGAAAGTTAGGGTTCATAAACCCCTAATTCTGTCCGGTTTTATATCATAAGGTTAGAGGCCGAATTGGACTTTGCTCAAAACATGAAAGTTGTAGGTATTGATGTGTTTGAGGTGCCTGTAAAATTTCAGGTCATTTGGATTTGTGTAGAGTGAGTTATGCCGAAATTACTGTAGCTGTTCTGCTTTGATCAGAATGCGAAAACTGCGATAGTAATTGGCCATTTTGACTGGAATTGGTTTGGATTTTGGAGTTGGTGTCTTCTGATGAAATGTAGCTGGATGTCTTGGCTACCATATACCTTTGGAATCAATGCATTTGGACCTGTATAGACCGAGTTGTACTGATTACAGTTTTGTGTGATTTGTAAACCTGCAAGTACGGTTCCGGTTGTGGTATTCTGCATTTTCGACCTAGTTGTGCTATGATCTGGACTGAGTGACCTTCTACATTGTTGTAGCCCTGGTTCTTAGCTTCGAAATGGTGGGTCTTACACCCCCATCCGACAATCGTAGCGCCTTTGGTACCATTACCGCATTATGACGTCAAAACTGTTTTTTTCTGGTTTTGAGTTTAACCTTCATTTCCGGACTTTTCCCTAGCTTGACTTGTCTTTGTACTACTTGGAGCTTGCTGAATGGATATTAGATGAACTTATTTGTGTGACTTTGGGACTGGCTGGAGTAATAATGAAGCCATGATGGCTGGAAAAGTTAGCAAATGTAGGGGAAGTGCTGTCCGAACTTTGAAGGGACTTGTTTGCATTGGGTTTGTGATCTAAGGCTTGGAGTTGAGCAAGGCAATGATACATGATGGATGGTTTCTGAGCCGTAGAGGTGAGTGACCCCAAACTATTGTTAAAGCTTCTTATGAAATGTTTCTTGCATTATTTACTCGACTGCATATCATGAGTGCTTGCATGTGGCCCATGACATGTTTTGGCTTAAATGAGTGCTTGGAATTCGTGTGCTGAACACCAACGTCTCCACCTCTGTGTACTGTTCATCTGGAGCAAATGGCTTCCCCACTGACTAATTACTGTTTAATGTTTGTTTGGAGCGTTGGGTGTTTCAGTACAACGATTTCGCTGGCTCACGAGAGCAATAAATGTACAGTTGATCTTGAAATCATGATATCACTGAAATGAACGACTGTAAAACTGAATTGATTACTGATTTTAATGGTTACTCGCTGAGCTTCTAGCTCACCCCAAAATGTTTTATTTCCCCCCCCACAGGGCTCAAGGCGAAGAAAAGCTTGGAGTGCTTATTCACGTGACTGGATGGCTTATATCGTGTACAGTTTAAGTTTGGATCTATTTGATGTATGAGTTGGTCTTGTATAAATATTTGAAATTTATATGGATGTAAGTATACGTTCCACGATAGGAATCAGTTTCCGCTGCATTTGTAATATGTAATCATTGGAGAATTTGATGTAATTTTGAGATTTATATTGTAATTGGGTTGAGGACTGTAGTGAGCGACTGAGTCCCGGCGAGAGCTGGGCAGGCGGTCCGCCGAGCCCTCTGGTTCGCCTTAGGGGGAGGTGGGGCCGTCACAGTTGGTATCAGAGCTTAGGCTTCAGATCTCTGTAGTGTATCCTAAGCTTGAAGTCTAGGATGCCGGACTGTGGGCTTGGTTTGAAATATTAGTGATTCTTGCGGGATGACTTGACTTGATTAGTACAAGATGGAATGTCGAGGACGACATTCTTTTAAGGAGGGGAGATTGTGACGCCCCGAAAAAAAAGAGTGTGAGAACCCGTAAAAACCCTAATATTTTCCTAGGGTTTTAGTTCCTTTAATTGCATAATTTTTGCATTTCTGGCTTAGAAATATTATCTGGGTGGATTTTATGAGCAACTAAAGTTTTTAGATGATTTTTCTAGCATTAGTGAGTTTTTAAAAAATTAAGAATATATATTGGACGTGGGACCCACTAGTGCGAAAAGTTCGGAAAAATTCGGCCAATTAGGTTAAATTCCGGATACTGTGTAAAATTTATCGGGTGTTAATAGACAAGTAGAGTGTGTGAAATGATTGATGTGAGAGAAGAAAGAAAGGATAGGAATGCATTTAATGAGGTGACAAGTGTCACATTCTCATTGGTTGGACTTTAAGAATTACTATTCACTTTCTTGACTTTTTTGACCAAAGGATTAAATATCAAAAAAATGCACAAAAATCACCATTTTCTTCTCTTGGTGGCCGGATCTCCCTAGCTCAAGAAGGAAGTGCATTTCTTCAACTTTCAAGCTCCATTTGCTTCAATCTCCCACAAACAAAAGCCTAGATTAGATTCTACTCCATAAAAACCTTTCTTCTAGTGCTAGTAAGTGTTGTAGTGAAGTTTGTTTGAAGGTCTAAGGTGGCCAACATCTCTCTCTCTCTCTTGTTTCTTGGTAAGTGAAGCTTAAACTTCCACCTACACCTATTGATGCTTAAGATATGATTAGTAGTGATTAGAGTGCTGAAATTTCTGGTTTTTATCTTGGTTTGAAGTGATTTGGTGAAGTTTTCAATTTTATGATTATTTTTCTGGTTTAATTGGATTATGGTGTTGTGGTTGTTTATGATGATTGATAATGAGGGGTTATGACTCTAGTGGATGGAAATGATTGATATTTGCAACCAATTTTGGATTTGGAATAAATTTTGGAAAGTTAGGGTTCATAAACCCCTAATTCTGTCCGGTTTTATATCATAAGGTTAGAGGCCGAATTGGACTTTGATCAAAACATGAAAGTTGTAGGTATTGATGTGTTTGAGGTGCCTGTAAAATTTCAGGTCGTTTACATTAGTGTAGAATGAGTTATACCGAAATTACTGTAGCTGTTCTGCTTTGATCAGAATGCGAAAACTGCGATAGTAATTGGCCATTTTGACTGGAATGGGTTTGGATTTTGGAGTTGGTGTCTTCTGATGAAATGTAGCTGGATGTCTTGGCTACCATATACCTTTGGAATCAATGCATTTGGACCTGTATAGACCGAGTTGTACTGATTACAGTTTTGTGTGATTTGTAAACCTGCAAGTACGGTTCCGGTTGTGGTATTCTGCATTTTCGACCTAGTTGTGCTATGATCTGGACTGAGTGACCTTCTACATTGTTGTAGCCCTGGTTCTTAGCTTCGAAATGGTGGGTCTTACACCCCCATCCGACAATCGTAGCGCCTTTGGTACCATTACCGCATTATGACGTCAAAACTGTTTTTTTCTGGTTTTGAGTTTAACCTTCATTTCCGGACTTTTCCCTAGCTTGACTTGTCTTTGTACTACTTGGAGCTTGCTGAATGGATATTAGATGAACTTATTTGTGTGACTTTGGGACTGGCTGGAGTAATAATGAAGCCATGATGGCTGGAAAAGTTAGCAAATGTAGGGGAAGTGCTGTCCGAACTTTGAAGGGACTTGTTTGCATTGGGTTTGTGATCTAAGGCTTGGAGTTGAGCAAGGCAATGATACATGATGGATGGTTTCTGAGCCGTAGAGGTGAGTGACCCCAAACTATTGTTAAAGCTTCTTATGAAATGTTTCTTGCATTATTTACTCGACTGCATATCATGAGTGCTTGCATGTGGCCCATGACATGTTTTGGCTTAAATGAGTGCTTGGAATTCGTGTGCTGAACACCAACGTCTCCACCTCTGTGTACTGTTCATCTGGAGCAAATGGCTTCCCCACTGACTAATTACTGTTTAATGTTTGTTTGGAGCGTTGGGTGTTTCAGTACAACGATTTCGCTGGCTCACGAGAGCAATAAATGTACAGTTGATCTTGAAATCATGACATCACTGAAATGAACGACTGTAAAACTGAATTGATTACTGATTTTAATGGTTACTCGCTGAGCTTCTAGCTCACCCCAAAATGTTTTATTTCCCCCCCCACAGGGCTCAAGGCGAAGAAAAGCTTGGAGTGCTTATTCACGTGACTGGATGGCTTATATCGTGTACAGTTTAAGTTTGGATCTATTTGATGTATGAGTTGGTCTTGTATAAATATTTGAAATTTATATGGATGTAAGTATACGTTCCACGATAGGAATCAGTTTCCGCTGCATTTGTAATATGTAATCATTGGAGAATTTGATGTAATTTTGAGATTTATATTGTAATTGGGTTGAGGACTGTAGTGAGCGACTGAGTCCCGGCGAGAGCTGGGCAGGCGGTCCGCCGAGCCCTCTGGTTCGCCTTAGGGGGAGGTGGGGCCGTCACAGTTGGTATCAGAGCTTAGGCTTCAGATCTCTGTAGTGTATCCTAAGCTTGAAGTCTAGGATGCCGGACTGTGGGCTTGGTTTGAAATATTAGTGATTCTTGCGGGATGACTTGACTTGATTAGTACAAGATGGAATGTCGAGGACGACATTCTTTTAAGGAGGGGAGATTGTGACGCCCCGAAAAAAAAGAGTGTGAGAACCCGTAAAAACCCTAATATTTTCCTAGGGTTTTAGTTCCTTTAATTGCATAATTTTTGCATTTCTGGCTTAGAAATATTATCTGGGTGGATTTTATGAGCAACTAAAGTTTTTAGATGATTTTTCTAGCATTAGTGAGTTTTTAAAAAATTAAGAATATATATTGGACGTGGGACCCACTAGTGCGAAAAGTTCGGAAAAATTCGGCCAATTAGGTTAAATTCCGGATACTGTGTAAAATTTATCGGGTGTTAATAGACAAGTAGAGTGTGTGAAATGATTGATGTGAGAGAAGAAAGAAAGGATAGGAATGCATTTAATGAGGTGACAAGTGTCACATTCTCATTGGTTGGACTTTAAGAATTACTATTCACTTTCTTGACTTTTTTGACCAAAGGATTAAATATCAAAAAAATGCACAAAAATCACCATTTTCTTCTCTTGGTGGCCGGATCTCCCTAGCTCAAGAAGGAAGTGCATTTCTTCAACTTTCAAGCTCCATTTGCTTCAATCTCCCACAAACAAAAGCCTAGATTAGATTCTACTCCATAAAAACCTTTCTTCTAGTGCTAGTAAGTGTTGTAGTGAAGTTTGTTTGAAGGTCTAAGGTGGCCAACATCTCTCTCTCTCTCTTGTTTCTTGGTAAGTGAAGCTTAAACTTCCACCTACACCTATTGATGCTTAAGATATGATTAGTAGTGATTAGAGTGCTGAAATTTCTGGTTTTTATCTTGGTTTGAAGTGATTTGGTGAAGTTTTCAATTTTATGATTATTTTTCTGGTTTAATTGGATTATGGTGTTGTGGTTGTTTATGATGATTGATAATGAGGGGTTATGACTCTAGTGGATGGAAATGATTGATATTTGCAACCAATTTTGGATTTGGAATAAATTTTGGAAAGTTAGGGTTCATAAACCCCTAATTCTGTCCGGTTTTATATCATAAGGTTAGAGGCCGAATTGGACTTTGCTCAAAACATGAAAGTTGTAGGTATTGATGTGTTTGAGGTGCCTGTAAAATTTCAGGTCATTTGGATTTGTGTAGAGTGAGTTATGCCGAAATTACTGTAGCTGTTCTGCTTTGATCAGAATGCGAAAACTGCGATAGTAATTGGCCATTTTGACTGGAATTGGTTTGGATTTTGGAGTTGGTGTCTTCTGATGAAATGTAGCTGGATGTCTTGGCTACCATATACCTTTGGAATCAATGCATTTGGACCTGTATAGACCGAGTTGTACTGATTACAGTTTTGTGTGATTTGTAAACCTGCAAGTACGGTTCCGGTTGTGGTATTCTGCATTTTCGACCTAGTTGTGCTATGATCTGGACTGAGTGACCTTCTACATTGTTGTAGCCCTGGTTCTTAGCTTCGAAATGGTGGGTCTTACACCCCCATCCGACAATCGTAGCGCCTTTGGTACCATTACCGCATTATGACGTCAAAACTGTTTTTTTCTGGTTTTGAGTTTAACCTTCATTTCCGGACTTTTCCCTAGCTTGACTTGTCTTTGTACTACTTGGAGCTTGCTGAATGGATATTAGATGAACTTATTTGTGTGACTTTGGGACTGGCTGGAGTAATAATGAAGCCATGATGGCTGGAAAAGTTAGCAAATGTAGGGGAAGTGCTGTCCGAACTTTGAAGGGACTTGTTTGCATTGGGTTTGTGATCTAAGGCTTGGAGTTGAGCAAGGCAATGATACATGATGGATGGTTTCTGAGCCGTAGAGGTGAGTGACCCCAAACTATTGTTAAAGCTTCTTATGAAATGTTTCTTGCATTATTTACTCGACTGCATATCATGAGTGCTTGCATGTGGCCCATGACATGTTTTGGCTTAAATGAGTGCTTGGAATTCGTGTGCTGAACACCAACGTCTCCACCTCTGTGTACTGTTCATCTGGAGCAAATGGCTTCCCCACTGACTAATTACTGTTTAATGTTTGTTTGGAGCGTTGGGTGTTTCAGTACAACGATTTCGCTGGCTCACGAGAGCAATAAATGTACAGTTGATCTTGAAATCATGATATCACTGAAATGAACGACTGTAAAACTGAATTGATTACTGATTTTAATGGTTACTCGCTGAGCTTCTAGCTCACCCCAAAATGTTTTATTTCCCCCCCCACAGGGCTCAAGGCGAAGAAAAGCTTGGAGTGCTTATTCACGTGACTGGATGGCTTATATCGTGTACAGTTTAAGTTTGGATCTATTTGATGTATGAGTTGGTCTTGTATAAATATTTGAAATTTATATGGATGTAAGTATACGTTCCACGATAGGAATCAGTTTCCGCTGCATTTGTAATATGTAATCATTGGAGAATTTGATGTAATTTTGAGATTTATATTGTAATTGGGTTGAGGACTGTAGTGAGCGACTGAGTCCCGGCGAGAGCTGGGCAGGCGGTCCGCCGAGCCCTCTGGTTCGCCTTAGGGGGAGGTGGGGCCGTCACAGTTGGTATCAGAGCTTAGGCTTCAGATCTCTGTAGTGTATCCTAAGCTTGAAGTCTAGGATGCCGGACTGTGGGCTTGGTTTGAAATATTAGTGATTCTTGCGGGATGACTTGACTTGATTAGTACAAGATGGAATGTCGAGGACGACATTCTTTTAAGGAGGGGAGATTGTGACGCCCCGAAAAAAAAGAGTGTGAGAACCCGTAAAAACCCTAATATTTTCCTAGGGTTTTAGTTCCTTTAATTGCATAATTTTTGCATTTCTGGCTTAGAAATATTATCTGGGTGGATTTTATGAGCAACTAAAGTTTTTAGATGATTTTTCTAGCATTAGTGAGTTTTTAAAAAATTAAGAATATATATTGGACGTGGGACCCACTAGTGCGAAAAGTTCGGAAAAATTCGGCCAATTAGGTTAAATTCCGGATACTGTGTAAAATTTATCGGGTGTTAATAGACAAGTAGAGTGTGTGAAATGATTGATGTGAGAGAAGAAAGAAAGGATAGGAATGCATTTAATGAGGTGACAAGTGTCACATTCTCATTGGTTGGACTTTAAGAATTACTATTCACTTTCTTGACTTTTTTGACCAAAGGATTAAATATCAAAAAAATGCACAAAAATCACCATTTTCTTCTCTTGGTGGCCGGATCTCCCTAGCTCAAGAAGGAAGTGCATTTCTTCAACTTTCAAGCTCCATTTGCTTCAATCTCCCACAAACAAAAGCCTAGATTAGATTCTACTCCATAAAAACCTTTCTTCTAGTGCTAGTAAGTGTTGTAGTGAAGTTTGTTTGAAGGTCTAAGGTGGCCAACATCTCTCTCTCTCTCTTGTTTCTTGGTAAGTGAAGCTTAAACTTCCACCTACACCTATTGATGCTTAAGATATGATTAGTAGTGATTAGAGTGCTGAAATTTCTGGTTTTTATCTTGGTTTGAAGTGATTTGGTGAAGTTTTCAATTTTATGATTATTTTTCTGGTTTAATTGGATTATGGTGTTGTGGTTGTTTATGATGATTGATAATGAGGGGTTATGACTCTAGTGGATGGAAATGATTGATATTTGCAACCAATTTTGGATTTGGAATAAATTTTGGAAAGTTAGGGTTCATAAACCCCTAATTCTGTCCGGTTTTATATCATAAGGTTAGAGGCCGAATTGGACTTTGCTCAAAACATGAAAGTTGTAGGTATTGATGTGTTTGAGGTGCCTGTAAAATTTCAGGTCATTTGGATTTGTGTAGAGTGAGTTATGCCGAAATTACTGTAGCTGTTCTGCTTTGATCAGAATGCGAAAACTGCGATAGTAATTGGCCATTTTGACTGGAATTGGTTTGGATTTTGGAGTTGGTGTCTTCTGATGAAATGTAGCTGGATGTCTTGGCTACCATATACCTTTGGAATCAATGCATTTGGACCTGTATAGACCGAGTTGTACTGATTACAGTTTTGTGTGATTTGTAAACCTGCAAGTACGGTTCCGGTTGTGGTATTCTGCATTTTCGACCTAGTTGTGCTATGATCTGGACTGAGTGACCTTCTACATTGTTGTAGCCCTGGTTCTTAGCTTCGAAATGGTGGGTCTTACACCCCCATCCGACAATCGTAGCGCCTTTGGTACCATTACCGCATTATGACGTCAAAACTGTTTTTTTCTGGTTTTGAGTTTAACCTTCATTTCCGGACTTTTCCCTAGCTTGACTTGTCTTTGTACTACTTGGAGCTTGCTGAATGGATATTAGATGAACTTATTTGTGTGACTTTGGGACTGGCTGGAGTAATAATGAAGCCATGATGGCTGGAAAAGTTAGCAAATGTAGGGGAAGTGCTGTCCGAACTTTGAAGGGACTTGTTTGCATTGGGTTTGTGATCTAAGGCTTGGAGTTGAGCAAGGCAATGATACATGATGGATGGTTTCTGAGCCGTAGAGGTGAGTGACCCCAAACTATTGTTAAAGCTTCTTATGAAATGTTTCTTGCATTATTTACTCGACTGCATATCATGAGTGCTTGCATGTGGCCCATGACATGTTTTGGCTTAAATGAGTGCTTGGAATTCGTGTGCTGAACACCAACGTCTCCACCTCTGTGTACTGTTCATCTGGAGCAAATGGCTTCCCCACTGACTAATTACTGTTTAATGTTTGTTTGGAGCGTTGGGTGTTTCAGTACAACGATTTCGCTGGCTCACGAGAGCAATAAATGTACAGTTGATCTTGAAATCATGATATCACTGAAATGAACGACTGTAAAACTGAATTGATTACTGATTTTAATGGTTACTCGCTGAGCTTCTAGCTCACCCCAAAATGTTTTATTTCCCCCCCCACAGGGCTCAAGGCGAAGAAAAGCTTGGAGTGCTTATTCACGTGACTGGATGGCTTATATCGTGTACAGTTTAAGTTTGGATCTATTTGATGTATGAGTTGGTCTTGTATAAATATTTGAAATTTATATGGATGTAAGTATACGTTCCACGATAGGAATCAGTTTCCGCTGCATTTGTAATATGTAATCATTGGAGAATTTGATGTAATTTTGAGATTTATATTGTAATTGGGTTGAGGACTGTAGTGAGCGACTGAGTCCCGGCGAGAGCTGGGCAGGCGGTCCGCCGAGCCCTCTGGTTCGCCTTAGGGGGAGGTGGGGCCGTCACAGTTGGTATCAGAGCTTAGGCTTCAGATCTCTGTAGTGTATCCTAAGCTTGAAGTCTAGGATGCCGGACTGTGGGCTTGGTTTGAAATATTAGTGATTCTTGCGGGATGACTTGACTTGATTAGTACAAGATGGAATGTCGAGGACGACATTCTTTTAAGGAGGGGAGATTGTGACGCCCCGAAAAAAAAGAGTGTGAGAACCCGTAAAAACCCTAATATTTTCCTAGGGTTTTAGTTCCTTTAATTGCATAATTTTTGCATTTCTGGCTTAGAAATATTATCTGGGTGGATTTTATGAGCAACTAAAGTTTTTAGATGATTTTTCTAGCATTAGTGAGTTTTTAAAAAATTAAGAATATATATTGGACGTGGGACCCACTAGTGCGAAAAGTTCGGAAAAATTCGGCCAATTAGGTTAAATTCCGGATACTGTGTAAAATTTATCGGGTGTTAATAGACAAGTAGAGTGTGTGAAATGATTGATGTGAGAGAAGAAAGAAAGGATAGGAATGCATTTAATGAGGTGACAAGTGTCACATTCTCATTGGTTGGACTTTAAGAATTACTATTCACTTTCTTGACTTTTTTGACCAAAGGATTAAATATCAAAAAAATGCACAAAAATCACCATTTTCTTCTCTTGGTGGCCGGATCTCCCTAGCTCAAGAAGGAAGTGCATTTCTTCAACTTTCAAGCTCCATTTGCTTCAATCTCCCACAAACAAAAGCCTAGATTAGATTCTACTCCATAAAAACCTTTCTTCTAGTGCTAGTAAGTGTTGTAGTGAAGTTTGTTTGAAGGTCTAAGGTGGCCAACATCTCTCTCTCTCTCTTGTTTCTTGGTAAGTGAAGCTTAAACTTCCACCTACACCTATTGATGCTTAAGATATGATTAGTAGTGATTAGAGTGCTGAAATTTCTGGTTTTTATCTTGGTTTGAAGTGATTTGGTGAAGTTTTCAATTTTATGATTATTTTTCTGGTTTAATTGGATTATGGTGTTGTGGTTGTTTATGATGATTGATAATGAGGGGTTATGACTCTAGTGGATGGAAATGATTGATATTTGCAACCAATTTTGGATTTGGAATAAATTTTGGAAAGTTAGGGTTCATAAACCCCTAATTCTGTCCGGTTTTATATCATAAGGTTAGAGGCCGAATTGGACTTTGCTCAAAACATGAAAGTTGTAGGTATTGATGTGTTTGAGGTGCCTGTAAAATTTCAGGTCATTTGGATTTGTGTAGAGTGAGTTATGCCGAAATTACTGTAGCTGTTCTGCTTTGATCAGAATGCGAAAACTGCGATAGTAATTGGCCATTTTGACTGGAATTGGTTTGGATTTTGGAGTTGGTGTCTTCTGATGAAATGTAGCTGGATGTCTTGGCTACCATATACCTTTGGAATCAATGCATTTGGACCTGTATAGACCGAGTTGTACTGATTACAGTTTTGTGTGATTTGTAAACCTGCAAGTACGGTTCCGGTTGTGGTATTCTGCATTTTCGACCTAGTTGTGCTATGATCTGGACTGAGTGACCTTCTACATTGTTGTAGCCCTGGTTCTTAGCTTCGAAATGGTGGGTCTTACACCCCCATCCGACAATCGTAGCGCCTTTGGTACCATTACCGCATTATGACGTCAAAACTGTTTTTTTCTGGTTTTGAGTTTAACCTTCATTTCCGGACTTTTCCCTAGCTTGACTTGTCTTTGTACTACTTGGAGCTTGCTGAATGGATATTAGATGAACTTATTTGTGTGACTTTGGGACTGGCTGGAGTAATAATGAAGCCATGATGGCTGGAAAAGTTAGCAAATGTAGGGGAAGTGCTGTCCGAACTTTGAAGGGACTTGTTTGCATTGGGTTTGTGATCTAAGGCTTGGAGTTGAGCAAGGCAATGATACATGATGGATGGTTTCTGAGCCGTAGAGGTGAGTGACCCCAAACTATTGTTAAAGCTTCTTATGAAATGTTTCTTGCATTATTTACTCGACTGCATATCATGAGTGCTTGCATGTGGCCCATGACATGTTTTGGCTTAAATGAGTGCTTGGAATTCGTGTGCTGAACACCAACGTCTCCACCTCTGTGTACTGTTCATCTGGAGCAAATGGCTTCCCCACTGACTAATTACTGTTTAATGTTTGTTTGGAGCGTTGGGTGTTTCAGTACAACGATTTCGCTGGCTCACGAGAGCAATAAATGTACAGTTGATCTTGAAATCATGATATCACTGAAATGAACGACTGTAAAACTGAATTGATTACTGATTTTAATGGTTACTCGCTGAGCTTCTAGCTCACCCCAAAATGTTTTATTTCCCCCCCCACAGGGCTCAAGGCGAAGAAAAGCTTGGAGTGCTTATTCACGTGACTGGATGGCTTATATCGTGTACAGTTTAAGTTTGGATCTATTTGATGTATGAGTTGGTCTTGTATAAATATTTGAAATTTATATGGATGTAAGTATACGTTCCACGATAGGAATCAGTTTCCGCTGCATTTGTAATATGTAATCATTGGAGAATTTGATGTAATTTTGAGATTTATATTGTAATTGGGTTGAGGACTGTAGTGAGCGACTGAGTCCCGGCGAGAGCTGGGCAGGCGGTCCGCCGAGCCCTCTGGTTCGCCTTAGGGGGAGGTGGGGCCGTCACAGTTGGTATCAGAGCTTAGGCTTCAGATCTCTGTAGTGTATCCTAAGCTTGAAGTCTAGGATGCCGGACTGTGGGCTTGGTTTGAAATATTAGTGATTCTTGCGGGATGACTTGACTTGATTAGTACAAGATGGAATGTCGAGGACGACATTCTTTTAAGGAGGGGAGATTGTGACGCCCCGAAAAAAAAGAGTGTGAGAACCCGTAAAAACCCTAATATTTTCCTAGGGTTTTAGTTCCTTTAATTGCATAATTTTTGCATTTCTGGCTTAGAAATATTATCTGGGTGGATTTTATGAGCAACTAAAGTTTTTAGATGATTTTTCTAGCATTAGTGAGTTTTTAAAAAATTAAGAATATATATTGGACGTGGGACCCACTAGTGCGAAAAGTTCGGAAAAATTCGGCCAATTAGGTTAAATTCCGGATACTGTGTAAAATTTATCGGGTGTTAATAGACAAGTAGAGTGTGTGAAATGATTGATGTGAGAGAAGAAAGAAAGGATAGGAATGCATTTAATGAGGTGACAAGTGTCACATTCTCATTGGTTGGACTTTAAGAATTACTATTCACTTTCTTGACTTTTTTGACCAAAGGATTAAATATCAAAAAAATGCACAAAAATCACCATTTTCTTCTCTTGGTGGCCGGATCTCCCTAGCTCAAGAAGGAAGTGCATTTCTTCAACTTTCAAGCTCCATTTGCTTCAATCTCCCACAAACAAAAGCCTAGATTAGATTCTACTCCATAAAAACCTTTCTTCTAGTGCTAGTAAGTGTTGTAGTGAAGTTTGTTTGAAGGTCTAAGGTGGCCAACATCTCTCTCTCTCTCTTGTTTCTTGGTAAGTGAAGCTTAAACTTCCACCTACACCTATTGATGCTTAAGATATGATTAGTAGTGATTAGAGTGCTGAAATTTCTGGTTTTTATCTTGGTTTGAAGTGATTTGGTGAAGTTTTCAATTTTATGATTATTTTTCTGGTTTAATTGGATTATGGTGTTGTGGTTGTTTATGATGATTGATAATGAGGGGTTATGACTCTAGTGGATGGAAATGATTGATATTTGCAACCAATTTTGGATTTGGAATAAATTTTGGAAAGTTAGGGTTCATAAACCCCTAATTCTGTCCGGTTTTATATCATAAGGTTAGAGGCCGAATTGGACTTTGATCAAAACATGAAAGTTGTAGGTATTGATGTGTTTGAGGTGCCTGTAAAATTTCAGGTCGTTTACATTAGTGTAGAATGAGTTATACCGAAATTACTGTAGCTGTTCTGCTTTGATCAGAATGCGAAAACTGCGATAGTAATTGGCCATTTTGACTGGAATGGGTTTGGATTTTGGAGTTGGTGTCTTCTGATGAAATGTAGCTGGATGTCTTGGCTACCATATACCTTTGGAATCAATGCATTTGGACCTGTATAGACCGAGTTGTACTGATTACAGTTTTGTGTGATTTGTAAACCTGCAAGTACGGTTCCGGTTGTGGTATTCTGCATTTTCGACCTAGTTGTGCTATGATCTGGACTGAGTGACCTTCTACATTGTTGTAGCCCTGGTTCTTAGCTTCGAAATGGTGGGTCTTACACCCCCATCCGACAATCGTAGCGCCTTTGGTACCATTACCGCATTATGACGTCAAAACTGTTTTTTTCTGGTTTTGAGTTTAACCTTCATTTCCGGACTTTTCCCTAGCTTGACTTGTCTTTGTACTACTTGGAGCTTGCTGAATGGATATTAGATGAACTTATTTGTGTGACTTTGGGACTGGCTGGAGTAATAATGAAGCCATGATGGCTGGAAAAGTTAGCAAATGTAGGGGAAGTGCTGTCCGAACTTTGAAGGGACTTGTTTGCATTGGGTTTGTGATCTAAGGCTTGGAGTTGAGCAAGGCAATGATACATGATGGATGGTTTCTGAGCCGTAGAGGTGAGTGACCCCAAACTATTGTTAAAGCTTCTTATGAAATGTTTCTTGCATTATTTACTCGACTGCATATCATGAGTGCTTGCATGTGGCCCATGACATGTTTTGGCTTAAATGAGTGCTTGGAATTCGTGTGCTGAACACCAACGTCTCCACCTCTGTGTACTGTTCATCTGGAGCAAATGGCTTCCCCACTGACTAATTACTGTTTAATGTTTGTTTGGAGCGTTGGGTGTTTCAGTACAACGATTTCGCTGGCTCACGAGAGCAATAAATGTACAGTTGATCTTGAAATCATGACATCACTGAAATGAACGACTGTAAAACTGAATTGATTACTGATTTTAATGGTTACTCGCTGAGCTTCTAGCTCACCCCAAAATGTTTTATTTCCCCCCCCACAGGGCTCAAGGCGAAGAAAAGCTTGGAGTGCTTATTCACGTGACTGGATGGCTTATATCGTGTACAGTTTAAGTTTGGATCTATTTGATGTATGAGTTGGTCTTGTATAAATATTTGAAATTTATATGGATGTAAGTATACGTTCCACGATAGGAATCAGTTTCCGCTGCATTTGTAATATGTAATCATTGGAGAATTTGATGTAATTTTGAGATTTATATTGTAATTGGGTTGAGGACTGTAGTGAGCGACTGAGTCCCGGCGAGAGCTGGGCAGGCGGTCCGCCGAGCCCTCTGGTTCGCCTTAGGGGGAGGTGGGGCCGTCACAGTTGGTATCAGAGCTTAGGCTTCAGATCTCTGTAGTGTATCCTAAGCTTGAAGTCTAGGATGCCGGACTGTGGGCTTGGTTTGAAATATTAGTGATTCTTGCGGGATGACTTGACTTGATTAGTACAAGATGGAATGTCGAGGACGACATTCTTTTAAGGAGGGGAGATTGTGACGCCCCGAAAAAAAAGAGTGTGAGAACCCGTAAAAACCCTAATATTTTCCTAGGGTTTTAGTTCCTTTAATTGCATAATTTTTGCATTTCTGGCTTAGAAATATTATCTGGGTGGATTTTATGAGCAACTAAAGTTTTTAGATGATTTTTCTAGCATTAGTGAGTTTTTAAAAAATTAAGAATATATATTGGACGTGGGACCCACTAGTGCGAAAAGTTCGGAAAAATTCGGCCAATTAGGTTAAATTCCGGATACTGTGTAAAATTTATCGGGTGTTAATAGACAAGTAGAGTGTGTGAAATGATTGATGTGAGAGAAGAAAGAAAGGATAGGAATGCATTTAATGAGGTGACAAGTGTCACATTCTCATTGGTTGGACTTTAAGAATTACTATTCACTTTCTTGACTTTTTTGACCAAAGGATTAAATATCAAAAAAATGCACAAAAATCACCATTTTCTTCTCTTGGTGGCCGGATCTCCCTAGCTCAAGAAGGAAGTGCATTTCTTCAACTTTCAAGCTCCATTTGCTTCAATCTCCCACAAACAAAAGCCTAGATTAGATTCTACTCCATAAAAACCTTTCTTCTAGTGCTAGTAAGTGTTGTAGTGAAGTTTGTTTGAAGGTCTAAGGTGGCCAACATCTCTCTCTCTCTCTTGTTTCTTGGTAAGTGAAGCTTAAACTTCCACCTACACCTATTGATGCTTAAGATATGATTAGTAGTGATTAGAGTGCTGAAATTTCTGGTTTTTATCTTGGTTTGAAGTGATTTGGTGAAGTTTTCAATTTTATGATTATTTTTCTGGTTTAATTGGATTATGGTGTTGTGGTTGTTTATGATGATTGATAATGAGGGGTTATGACTCTAGTGGATGGAAATGATTGATATTTGCAACCAATTTTGGATTTGGAATAAATTTTGGAAAGTTAGGGTTCATAAACCCCTAATTCTGTCCGGTTTTATATCATAAGGTTAGAGGCCGAATTGGACTTTGATCAAAACATGAAAGTTGTAGGTATTGATGTGTTTGAGGTGCCTGTAAAATTTCAGGTCGTTTACATTAGTGTAGAATGAGTTATACCGAAATTACTGTAGCTGTTCTGCTTTGATCAGAATGCGAAAACTGCGATAGTAATTGGCCATTTTGACTGGAATGGGTTTGGATTTTGGAGTTGGTGTCTTCTGATGAAATGTAGCTGGATGTCTTGGCTACCATATACCTTTGGAATCAATGCATTTGGACCTGTATAGACCGAGTTGTACTGATTACAGTTTTGTGTGATTTGTAAACCTGCAAGTACGGTTCCGGTTGTGGTATTCTGCATTTTCGACCTAGTTGTGCTATGATCTGGACTGAGTGACCTTCTACATTGTTGTAGCCCTGGTTCTTAGCTTCGAAATGGTGGGTCTTACACCCCCATCCGACAATCGTAGCGCCTTTGGTACCATTACCGCATTATGACGTCAAAACTGTTTTTTTCTGGTTTTGAGTTTAACCTTCATTTCCGGACTTTTCCCTAGCTTGACTTGTCTTTGTACTACTTGGAGCTTGCTGAATGGATATTAGATGAACTTATTTGTGTGACTTTGGGACTGGCTGGAGTAATAATGAAGCCATGATGGCTGGAAAAGTTAGCAAATGTAGGGGAAGTGCTGTCCGAACTTTGAAGGGACTTGTTTGCATTGGGTTTGTGATCTAAGGCTTGGAGTTGAGCAAGGCAATGATACATGATGGATGGTTTCTGAGCCGTAGAGGTGAGTGACCCCAAACTATTGTTAAAGCTTCTTATGAAATGTTTCTTGCATTATTTACTCGACTGCATATCATGAGTGCTTGCATGTGGCCCATGACATGTTTTGGCTTAAATGAGTGCTTGGAATTCGTGTGCTGAACACCAACGTCTCCACCTCTGTGTACTGTTCATCTGGAGCAAATGGCTTCCCCACTGACTAATTACTGTTTAATGTTTGTTTGGAGCGTTGGGTGTTTCAGTACAACGATTTCGCTGGCTCACGAGAGCAATAAATGTACAGTTGATCTTGAAATCATGACATCACTGAAATGAACGACTGTAAAACTGAATTGATTACTGATTTTAATGGTTACTCGCTGAGCTTCTAGCTCACCCCAAAATGTTTTATTTCCCCCCCCACAGGGCTCAAGGCGAAGAAAAGCTTGGAGTGCTTATTCACGTGACTGGATGGCTTATATCGTGTACAGTTTAAGTTTGGATCTATTTGATGTATGAGTTGGTCTTGTATAAATATTTGAAATTTATATGGATGTAAGTATACGTTCCACGATAGGAATCAGTTTCCGCTGCATTTGTAATATGTAATCATTGGAGAATTTGATGTAATTTTGAGATTTATATTGTAATTGGGTTGAGGACTGTAGTGAGCGACTGAGTCCCGGCGAGAGCTGGGCAGGCGGTCCGCCGAGCCCTCTGGTTCGCCTTAGGGGGAGGTGGGGCCGTCACAGTTGGTATCAGAGCTTAGGCTTCAGATCTCTGTAGTGTATCCTAAGCTTGAAGTCTAGGATGCCGGACTGTGGGCTTGGTTTGAAATATTAGTGATTCTTGCGGGATGACTTGACTTGATTAGTACAAGATGGAATGTCGAGGACGACATTCTTTTAAGGAGGGGAGATTGTGACGCCCCGAAAAAAAAGAGTGTGAGAACCCGTAAAAACCCTAATATTTTCCTAGGGTTTTAGTTCCTTTAATTGCATAATTTTTGCATTTCTGGCTTAGAAATATTATCTGGGTGGATTTTATGAGCAACTAAAGTTTTTAGATGATTTTTCTAGCATTAGTGAGTTTTTAAAAAATTAAGAATATATATTGGACGTGGGACCCACTAGTGCGAAAAGTTCGGAAAAATTCGGCCAATTAGGTTAAATTCCGGATACTGTGTAAAATTTATCGGGTGTTAATAGACAAGTAGAGTGTGTGAAATGATTGATGTGAGAGAAGAAAGAAAGGATAGGAATGCATTTAATGAGGTGACAAGTGTCACATTCTCATTGGTTGGACTTTAAGAATTACTATTCACTTTCTTGACTTTTTTGACCAAAGGATTAAATATCAAAAAAATGCACAAAAATCACCATTTTCTTCTCTTGGTGGCCGGATCTCCCTAGCTCAAGAAGGAAGTGCATTTCTTCAACTTTCAAGCTCCATTTGCTTCAATCTCCCACAAACAAAAGCCTAGATTAGATTCTACTCCATAAAAACCTTTCTTCTAGTGCTAGTAAGTGTTGTAGTGAAGTTTGTTTGAAGGTCTAAGGTGGCCAACATCTCTCTCTCTCTCTTGTTTCTTGGTAAGTGAAGCTTAAACTTCCACCTACACCTATTGATGCTTAAGATATGATTAGTAGTGATTAGAGTGCTGAAATTTCTGGTTTTTATCTTGGTTTGAAGTGATTTGGTGAAGTTTTCAATTTTATGATTATTTTTCTGGTTTAATTGGATTATGGTGTTGTGGTTGTTTATGATGATTGATAATGAGGGGTTATGACTCTAGTGGATGGAAATGATTGATATTTGCAACCAATTTTGGATTTGGAATAAATTTTGGAAAGTTAGGGTTCATAAACCCCTAATTCTGTCCGGTTTTATATCATAAGGTTAGAGGCCGAATTGGACTTTGATCAAAACATGAAAGTTGTAGGTATTGATGTGTTTGAGGTGCCTGTAAAATTTCAGGTCGTTTACATTAGTGTAGAATGAGTTATACCGAAATTACTGTAGCTGTTCTGCTTTGATCAGAATGCGAAAACTGCGATAGTAATTGGCCATTTTGACTGGAATGGGTTTGGATTTTGGAGTTGGTGTCTTCTGATGAAATGTAGCTGGATGTCTTGGCTACCATATACCTTTGGAATCAATGCATTTGGACCTGTATAGACCGAGTTGTACTGATTACAGTTTTGTGTGATTTGTAAACCTGCAAGTACGGTTCCGGTTGTGGTATTCTGCATTTTCGACCTAGTTGTGCTATGATCTGGACTGAGTGACCTTCTACATTGTTGTAGCCCTGGTTCTTAGCTTCGAAATGGTGGGTCTTACACCCCCATCCGACAATCGTAGCGCCTTTGGTACCATTACCGCATTATGACGTCAAAACTGTTTTTTTCTGGTTTTGAGTTTAACCTTCATTTCCGGACTTTTCCCTAGCTTGACTTGTCTTTGTACTACTTGGAGCTTGCTGAATGGATATTAGATGAACTTATTTGTGTGACTTTGGGACTGGCTGGAGTAATAATGAAGCCATGATGGCTGGAAAAGTTAGCAAATGTAGGGGAAGTGCTGTCCGAACTTTGAAGGGACTTGTTTGCATTGGGTTTGTGATCTAAGGCTTGGAGTTGAGCAAGGCAATGATACATGATGGATGGTTTCTGAGCCGTAGAGGTGAGTGACCCCAAACTATTGTTAAAGCTTCTTATGAAATGTTTCTTGCATTATTTACTCGACTGCATATCATGAGTGCTTGCATGTGGCCCATGACATGTTTTGGCTTAAATGAGTGCTTGGAATTCGTGTGCTGAACACCAACGTCTCCACCTCTGTGTACTGTTCATCTGGAGCAAATGGCTTCCCCACTGACTAATTACTGTTTAATGTTTGTTTGGAGCGTTGGGTGTTTCAGTACAACGATTTCGCTGGCTCACGAGAGCAATAAATGTACAGTTGATCTTGAAATCATGACATCACTGAAATGAACGACTGTAAAACTGAATTGATTACTGATTTTAATGGTTACTCGCTGAGCTTCTAGCTCACCCAAAAATGTTTTATTTCCCCCCCCACAGGGCTCAAGGCGAAGAAAAGCTTGGAGTGCTTATTCACGTGACTGGATGGCTTATATCGTGTACAGTTTAAGTTTGGATCTATTTGATGTATGAGTTGGTCTTGTATAAATATTTGAAATTTATATGGATGTAAGTATACGTTCCACGATAGGAATCAGTTTCCGCTGCATTTGTAATATGTAATCATTGGAGAATTTGATGTAATTTTGAGATTTATATTGTAATTGGGTTGAGGACTGTAGTGAGCGACTGAGTCCCGGCGAGAGCTGGGCAGGCGGTCCGCCGAGCCCTCTGGTTCGCCTTAGGGGGAGGTGGGGCCGTCACAGAATTGGCCTTAGCACAAAACATGAAAGTTGTAGAAAATGAGGTTTTATAGTTGCCTGCAAAATTTCAACTCAATCCAAGTTCGGTATCCTGTGAAAAGACCAAAATACCCCTGCTGCCCTGTTTCTGTCCGAACCTGGAAATCAGCTTTGGTAATTGGTTAGTTTGACTAGGAATACTACTGATTTGGTTGTTGATATCTTCTTACAAATTCTAGCCTTGTATCTTAGCTTTTAAATGGCTTTGGAATTACCTGATTTGGAGTTGTGTGTGCTGAGATATGAGTGAATAAAGCAGGACTGCTAGTTGATTTCTGCAGTGAATTTCGAACCGGAAAATCTGGAGTTGTTTTGGCAAATTTGACCTAGTTAGGGTGAGAACTGGACTGAGTGGTCTTCATGAAAGTTGTAGGGAATGATATTTTAGAGGTTCCTGCAAACTTTCAGGTCAATCGGAGTAGCGTAGCTTGAGAAAAGATGGAATTACCCTTGCTGCCCTGGTTTTACCCGAATTTGGGAATTGCTTCTGTAATTGGTTGTTTTGGTCCGGATTGCTTCCGAATTAGTTGTTGAGGCCTTCTGATGAAATTTACCCCTGTTTCTTAGCTGTCATCTGGTTTTGGAATTTCTGGATTTTGACTTGGAGAGCCTGAGTTATGACGCTTCCGCTAGAATGCGTTCTGTGAAGCTGTTTTTGTGATTCGGGTGTAGTTTTTTGTGTTTTTGTCCTGGTTACACTCGAAACTGGGTTGAGTGACCTTCTGAAATATTTTAGCCCTGTCTCTTAGCTTCGAAACGGTGTGTCTTGTACCTTCATCCGACAATCGTAGTGCCTTTGGTACCATTACCGTAAAATGACGTCAAAACCTGTTTTTTTGGTTTTGAGCTTAACTTTCATTTCCGAACTTTTCCCTAGCTTGAATTGTACTCGTACTACTTGGAGCTTGCTGAATGACTATTGGATGAACTTATTGTTGTGTGTGTACCTTTGGGACTGGCTGAGGAAATAATGAAGCCCTGATAGCTGGAAAGTAAGCAAATTTAGGGGAAGTGCTGTCCGAACTTTTAAAGGACTTGTTTGCATTGAGTTTGTGATCTAAGACTTGGATTTGAGTAAGGCAATGTTATATGATGGATGATTCTGAGCCATGGAGGTGAGTGACCTCAAACTATTTCTGAAGTTATTTATGAACCGTTTCCTGCATTATTTACTTTTGAACTGTTTCCAAAGTTACTTTTGTACCGTTTTCTTGCATTATTTACCTTTAAACTGTTTCCAAAGTTACTTTTGAACTGTTTTCTTGCATATCATGCGTGCTTGCATATGAGTGTTCCTTATTTGCTATATTTTCTTGACTTCATGACTTGTATTATTGATTGCTAACGTGTTAAGTGTTTTGAATGATTTCCAAAACGAGCTTTCTAGGCGAGTGTGTACTTTATCGCACTCGACCTAAATAACTGTGCAATTTTCAAGGATTTAATTATTGAAATGCTAGTTGCGCATGATGTAAGTCTTTTGGGCTGAACTGGTCATTGCCCCTTGTTACCGGTCGTCTCAAGCCAGAAACGGTCTCGGTCGGGCGATTAGGGACTTGGGTGAACGTTTGGTATACTCGAGTATTACCTTTGTAGGTTGGTGGAGGTTGGTGGAGTCTGGTGAATGAAATGAAATGAATGACCAAATGAGCGAGGAAATGTCAGGAGAATGAATGTATCCTTTCATGAATGTTACTATCACTTTCCATTGTAAATGTTTCTTGAATTATTGATAATCCATATTTACTGTTTTGCAAATGTTGTAGTTGTTTCCGGATTTATCATTTGATTTATGACATCATTGAAATGAACTATTGTGAAACCGATTTGATTAATGATTTTCTGGTTACTCGCTGAGCTTTTAACTCACCCCAAAAACTATTTTATTCCCCTCCACAGGGCTCGTGGCGAAAGAAGGACTTGTTGTGCTTATTCACGTGAATGGATGGCCTAAACTTTGTACAATTTTGGATTTGGAATCATTTGATGTATAGTTTGGGGAATCGTTTCCACTTCGCTTAACATGTAATTATTGGAGAATTTGATGTAATTTTTGAGATTTATATTGTAATTCATTTGAGGATTGTAGTGAACGACTGAATCCCGGCGAGAGCTGGGCAGGCGACCCGCCGAACCCTCTGGTTCGCCTTAGGGGGAGGTGGGGCCGTCACACAATAGATCTCGGACAAGCTACTGTAGAACCTGCTCCTGAGAGCGGACTATATCTTTTGACTGAACGTGTTCTTTATCATATACTTTTGCATGATCTATATGATTACCTGCTTTACTATACACTATGCCATGATCAATACTAGCATGACTAGTTTTTTGATATCCTGTGAATGATATCATGCTTGCTAGTTTACTTGCCTGTTTTTATGGAACCTCATTGGGTTTTTAGCTCATTTCATGAATTTGTTTTCCTTACAGGGATGAGAATGTGAGAGTGGAAATTGGAAAAGGACTAGATTTCATCTAAGTTTGTTAGTTGTTCACGTGAGCACTCCATAGATGTCTAGCTGGCTTGCTTGGTTTAATTTTTGCAAGTTTGACTCCTTGGCTGTATTTATAGATTGTGTGGGCTTTGGAGGTCCATGAGTGTACACATTGAAGGTTGTAATGGATATTGCTTTTATTATTGACGTTATTATTTATAAATTTCATGATGCGTGACTGAGTCCTGGCGAGAGTTGGACACGCGATCCGCTAAACCCTTGGGTACACCCTAGGGGTATGTGAGGCTGTCACAGAGTTAAATGCAAAAACTCCCTTTGAAACACCATTACCCCTTTCATCGACCGATTCAACTAGATTAGTCATTGCTAGCTCATTACACTTTCCTTAACTTTTATCTCATGTGCACACTCAAGTTTTACCTTACACTTCTCATTATCAACTTCATCTTCCCACTTTTTAGCTTTAATTACAATTTCCTCAATCTCGAACCTTTCAACTTGCTTTTTCTTTTGTTTTTCTTAAAGAAGGTGTTGGTAAGCATTGCACCACTTCGGCTCCTCTTTAGATGACTCAATTGCACCCTTAGACTTTGAAGAAATTGATGTAATAGGCTCCTTTTCCTTTTTGAATTGTTTTTTCTCCTTAGATTCACCATATGTCGACCTATTGTGAGAACTTTTAAGCTCCATAACTTGGTTATGGTCATGAGGCCTCTCAAAGGAACAAGTTGTTTTGGTTGAGGAAGAACTCCTTTTAGATGTTTTGCACGTGCTCTTTTGATTCGCCATGTAGTCGTCACAAGTGCATTTGTATCTCTCATGAGCTCGTAGGGCACGATCACTATCCATCTCCTCCTTGAGGGTTCGAAATTCATGGTTTAACACTTTATCACGACTAGATTGCATGGAACTCCTTCTTTTAGCATCCTCATTAACCATTCGGTCAAGCCATCTATTAAGAGGCTCAAAAGCTTCATGCAACATCTGCTTGATTTCACCCATCATATCCTCTATAGTAGCATTAAAGTGGTGTGAACTCCCTCTGGTGAACAATCTTAACCTGCAAAATGGTTAGCAAAAAAACAAAGGAAAATTTCCTCACAACATACCCTCACATGTATGCACTCACACTTGTGTATCACTCAAGTGTTTGAGGCACTCTAATAAGCTCACCAAGCAACTCTCTTGGTCATTGATCTCCTTGAAGAAATCAGAAATTTCTCAAGTAGTTCAAGGACTTATCCAACAATGCACAAAGAGTGACATAGATGAGATTTGGTACAATTGAGCTGAGAGTTGAACACAAAAAGGACTGATTTAAATGACTCAAAAGCGCAGAAAAATATGCTGGAAATTTACAGATTTACTAATGAAAGAAAAGACTCGATGAAACCCTAAGCAATTTGGACTAGACCGAACTGATTTGGCGCTAATTTTGGTGCGGTTTTGGACCTGATTTAACATACAAAGACACTTAAATTCTTGCTGGAAAAAGACACAAAAACCTGGTTTGACTTGGTGTTTAATTCGGCCAAGAAAGACACACGACAAGAAGGACTCAAATTCAGAAACCTATAACTCAAATTAGGAAACTATTGACTCTTTGTAATCCAAAACTGATTTGGACTCTTTTTAGACCATTTAAACTCGAATGTAAACTAGAAAATGACTCACAAAATGGACTATATATGGCTGGGCATATTAACAAATGAATCTGGTACAACAATCAACTTGGCAGAATTTTTGGAAACCTAGATGAACTCTACCCGATGTGTTTGTTGCTGGAAATTTAGAAGCTAAGTTTGAGTAGCTCTTGAATTCACTTTAGGAAAGTAAGATGTTGACTTTTAAGGAGCTTTCCTAAGTTCCTAAGTTCGAGTAGCTCTAGAATTCACTTTAGAGAGTAAGATGTTGAATTTTTAGGAGTTTTTGTAAGTGTATCATGCAACTAACATAAACCAAGACGACCAAGAATTATGTGTCCAGATTTTGGCAACAAATCCAAGTCAACTTTGGTTTCCAATTCCAAACTATTTTCTTGCTTCCAATTCAAGCTATGGTCTGCTTCCAAGTTTGTTTCTTTTCCTTTTTTCTTTTTCACGGATCAAATTCTTTTCTTTTCTTTTTTTTTCAATTCGTTTACCAGCTCAAGAAACAAGACCAGCCACAAACTAAGTTCAAGACAATGGACTCGGGTTCCCAAGAATTTCAAGATTTGGAAACCTTGATTCAAGAATTTTCAAGAAATCCAATTGCATGATTCAAGAACCCTAAGATTTTCAAGAAAGTATCCAAGAAAATTCAAGAAATTCAAGATTTTTGTCCAGAAATTCAAGTACTTCCAAGAATTAGGAAGCAACCAATCATGAATCTCAAGATATGAAACGACTCACCGACTACTCGATATTGACAAGAAAAGCCATGGATTGCTCTATTATGCTATGAACAGAATTTGTTTTGACACAAGACCCCAAGACACAAGGAAACATGACACAAACCAAGGCAAAATATGACTCAAATGATGGAATCAACTCATAGACAGCAAGATTGATGTGCGGACAGCAAGAAACAAAATAAAACCCTTGGTGGCTCAAGCAAACATAACACGGATGGATTTGAGCAAACACACAAATCAAGATGCAAATGAAGGGAAAAACAGGAGACTAGGCATGATTCAAGACTCAACAATATAAACAAAATACGGACAGTAAGAAACACAAGGAAAACCCTAACGTTTCAACACAAAGGTGCGGATAGATTTGATAGCAAACACGAAAAACTATAATCTGGAATTTTTTATTTCACTCTAACAACGAAAACCCTAGGACAACAACAAACAAAAATTGACCCAAAAAATAAGGATGTAACTTGATACCTTCAACCAGCACTAGTACCAATTGATATGAACCCCGTCAGAGATGAACCCCATAAATCACAAGGCCAAGAATCTAGAATATGGTATCTGTGATGCACCGAATTTTAGCATATTGTTTTCAAAGAGGATATTAAGGTTTATTTATTTTGTTTTGTTTTAAAACCTTGTTTTGTTTTAAAAAGATTAGAAACCTTAAATTTTAATCAAAAAACCTAGTTTTACTTGTGATTAAAAGGTTGTTGTTTAATTGATGTTATGTATGACAATGCATGCTTTATGACAAGTAATTATAATAGGTGGGTGGTTAGTAAGCTTGTGAAGTGTAAGTAAGCTTGATGGATTGTTGGATTACATTAAGTTAGTGATCTATGGAGTTGTACAATCCCTCATGTTTTTCTTACAAATTTTCTTTTAGTTGGAATCCATTACGTTAGGATAGCTTTACTACACATTCACTCCCTCAATAGCTGCAATCAATCATAGCATCAAGGGTTTTTCCTTTAGGTTCCTAGTTCGCATACATTAGCATTTTTGTGTATTTTGGTAGTGTGCTCAATTGGTATAGACTGTGTACTAAATTTGGTGGTTAAGAGTAAGTTTTATATAAGAGAAAGTGTGTGATTAGAAGTGATAATAATAAGTGAGTGGATCATAAGTTTAAACCCTAGTACGTGCGAAATCAGGAAAAACGGGTTGAACCAATGTGTACCGTTCGTTACTGATTGACTGCACCACTTGAACACTACTTTATTACTTTCATACCCTTACTTTTATTTCAGAAAAATTAACCCTAAAATATCCCTTAAATCAGCCACAATCTTTGACCAAAGAAAAGAGGAAAACAGAAAATTTTGAGATTTGATCCTACGGCGACACTTGGCGGTCATCTAAGCAACTTTGACCAACTTAATTCCAATATTCTTATCTTTCCTTGAGCTTCATTTCAGCCTTCATTTCCTCCATGGTGGCTGAGTATTAGAGGGAGAAAAGAGGGAAGAAACATTTCAATTCCAATCTTGATTGTTGGCTTAGTTTGAGTTAAATCCAAAATCTCAACCAATTAAACTTTCACTTAGGAGCTTAGGAAGCTTTGTGTGGTAAAGTTTTGGAAGGAAAGGTTGTAGTTTTCTCTTGCAAGCATCCTTGGTGAGGTATTATGGCTGCCTATCCTTTTTCTCTTCCTTAATCTTGTTTAAGTTTGGATAGAAACTCATATTCTTGGCTTATGATGGTTAATTAGTTAGTTTTGAATGATATGTTGGAATGTTTAGCTAGGGTTTGATATTTTCAGTTGTGATTATTGTTTTTATCTAGTATATGATGTTGATGAGCTTGGATAGGGACTTGGGGTATTGATTCAAGAAATAAATGTGAATTTTCAAGCATTGAATCATCAAATTCCAGAAATTTGAGACCAATCTATCCTACTACTGACCTGTATGTTTGTCCATGTTAAAGGCTGATTCAGACCTAGATCAAAACATGAAATTTGTAGGGAATGGATTTATAAAGCTTCCTATACAATTTCAGCTCAATCAGAGCTCTGTAACGTGTGACATCACAAAATTACCCCTGACTGCCAAATGCACTGTTTCGCAGGCAGTTTTGAGATTCCACATTTTGGCTTCATTTTTCACTTTGATCTGTATCAAATCAATATTTGGTCAAAACACAAAAATTTTAGTTCTATGTTTCATCTTTCCAACGTGTTTGAAAACGCCTCAATCAGACTTTTGTAGACTGAGTTATTGCCATTTGAATCTAGTGCTGACAACCAGACTGACAATGAAATTCTGGTTCTGTAATCTGCAAATTCGACCTGGATCAATTGTGAACTGGGTTGACTTATCTTCATGAAAGTTGTAACCCTTTGTCTTAGCTTCGAAATGCTGCCTAGTACACTTTGATTTGATAACCACAGCTCTAGTTATGGTTGAAACCGTACAACCCATTTTCATACCATTTTTCGTCGCGCGCACCATTTTCATTTCGGCGCGCGCATGCATTTCCTGGCCGTTTTAGGCCTTATTTTCATTATGATGGTTGTTTGACTAATACTTAAGTATAATCTTTTATCACAGGCAGTGACGACCAGGACGAAGTCGGTGGACCCGTATAAATTGCCTTAATTTGCGTGCTAGTTATTTTGGGTGAGTAATTGGGTTTGTTTATGTGATAAATTGTCAAAATGCTTTGTATATGTTAAATGGGTACTTAGGCAAGGGTGTACTTTATCTCACTCGACCTAAACCCATTCTCTGTTCTTGATTTAATATGTGAGAATACGCCTTGTGTTGAGTATCACCCCTTGTGCTGTGTGCTGTTGGGGTGAACACATGACTTGAGTATTTTTTATGAGTATTTTTTATGAGTACTTTGTTGAGAGGTATCCTTTGTTGAGAGATTGGATATCTCAGGGCTTGGTTCCAGCTCGATTCCAAGGATAGACGAACTATTCGAGCCGGCTGGGGCTTGGTCGAAGTTAGTTTTATGCTAACCTTGGGATTTCATTCTTTGTTAAAGCAAAGTGATTTTGTTTTGCTCGAGCTCTTGTGTGCTATTGACTGGCTAGCGAGGGTTGATAAGGTGAACAGAGAAGTAAGTGGAGAGTACAGACTATGAGTATTTTGGTTGACGGAGGTGGTCAAGCAGGGAATTGAATTGGCTTTGAAGCCACTTGTATCCTACCATTGTGATGTTACATTTCTGTTTATTGATGTGAAATATCTTGGTTTACATGTTTATTTGGATGTGATTTTATGTTTTACCCCGATTAGTCACTAAGCATATAGCTTACCCCATTCCATTTGTTTTCCTTAGCAGGGGCTGACGCGAGGAAAGCTCGGTAAGGTGTATAGACTTTTGGTTTATAGAATAGTTGATTTTGCCCTAGTACTTATTATAAGTTGACTGGTAAGATGTATATATTTGTTGTGGTAGTTATAGTTAGTAGCTTCTCTAGGGTTTACCTTCTAGTACTAGTGGTGTGTATGACTTGATGTAATAGTGTAAATGGAACTCTCTTTTGCGTGAAGTCTACTTTCTCGTTTTAAGTATCAAGTCCTAGCACGAGCTCGGCAGACGATCCGCTAAGCCCTTTGGTACGCCTCTGGGTACGATGGAGTCGTCACAAATGGTATCAAAGTTTAAAGTAGTGGATTCTAAACGATCAAGGATAGCTCAAGAGCATGTCAGAAGGGTAGAATGACGCCACAATCTAGTGTATTTCTAGATTGATAAGTCAATTGAACACTCTCGAATCCTTTCAAGTATTCAAGTTGGAGCTCTTGGACAACAGACTTGCAAAACATAAAGTGTTTGTTGGAATTTTCTTAATTCATCATTCACTATGAAAAAAATTGACACTTAAGGCTGTATATAGTCTTTACAAGGCTCAAAACCTAACTCAACTATAACTAAGACGTAACCCTAAGGTTAGCTAAGAATAACAACCCTAACTCGACTCAACTAACTTAACACTAATTTGGCTCCAACATTGGTCCACATGACCTTTAGACATTTATTCAACCAAACTAACAACTTAAATTAATTCCAAACTAACCCTAGTTATGCAATCAACATTGCTGGAATTAATTTAGAGAATGACAACATAAACCTTAATAACAATTATAACCAATAAATGAACAAAAATGTTGGAAGGGATCCGAGTGTGATGAACTCCAATGGATCAACCATTTATACGACTTGAACATGAACCATCAGGGCCTATGTTCACATCACTCCTTATCATGTTTTTGTGGGGATGGGATACAAATATGACGAGGAGGGGTGGAGCCATGTTCGTTGAAGGGTGGACACTTGCTCCCTGCCCCCTTTTCCCCACCCATCCCGCCTCTCTCAATAAAAATTCCTAAGGTTGGAATGAAAATTTTTAATATTTTAATTGTATCCTATATTTGCACCCCTTGAAATATGTCGAATTATATTTCTTCCTTTATATTGCCCATCAATGTTTATAAACTAGTTACATTTATCTACTACTTCAAATATGTGCACATTCAAAGTGAAATCAAGAATTATTTGAAAACAAAAGAAAATTCTTAAAACTTTTGATATGTAATAATGAAGTGATAGAGTTGGTGTGACAACCCCACCTCTCCTTAGGGCATACCCTAGAGTTTAGCGGAACGCCTGTTCAACTCTCGTCAGGACTCACTAATATAACTTCAAGAAAATAAATTATAACTTCAAAAGTACAAGAAATAGTAGTTCCCAAACTTAGAATGTTCATACATACCCAGATATAACAAAATGTTCAAGTTCTAGTTGCACTTCTAATCCTAATCGAGCACTAGCACTAGTATAATTACAAAAGTTAAAAGTCAAGCCAAAACCAGTCTGTTCCCGCCTCACGCCTATGCTCGCACTCCCTATAAGAAAAACAAAACTAATGGGGTGAGCTAAAGCTAGTAAAGTACCAAAATTTCATGCAAAACAAGTAGTAAGTTGGCCATTATAGAACACTTCAAATCTCAAAGTGAGCGAGCACAAAAGTTCATGAAAGTAAGCAATAACACTACAAGCAACTAGTTAATCAGGAATTCAACATTTCCAAATATAAGGATACAAGTCACTCTTGCGAGCTAACTCGGCCGCAACTTGCCAAGAAGAAGTTGACCTTCAGTCAACTTTCAATATGGTATACAAGTCTAGTAGAGCGCCACTTAACTCCAATCACCTTCCACCAATCAAATCCCCTATCAGGCCCGAACTCCAATATTAACTATGGTGGTAATACTCGAATATACTGAATCCAGTGGAGCATATCCAATGGATTACGAAATAAATAATAAATAGTACCTATGGTTCGCCAGTCTCTTCGACCAAGCCCTTACTGGCTCGATTCGACTAACTAACCAATAGGTTTGGGATCCCAGACAGTATTCAAGTCATACACATGTACATCAAGCCATTTGTAACCAATGGACAGTAATAAATCACATTAGGGCAAGTGCGATAAAGTACGCCCTTGCCCGACCAAACAAGTCAAGAAATATCCAATCACATCAAGACAATATTGCATTCAAGTATCAAGTTTGGTCATGCAGTTGGAGACACTCACCAATGATTTATTGCTTATCCAAATCAAGCCCAAGTCCAGCCCCCTAGCTAGAGTCAAAATCTGCAATAAAATATCGGGTAACAACTTGTAATCAAATAGGGTTTCAAAATATACAACTTTCGCTTATTAATAGCAAGGATAAACCAAGTAAATAAAACTCATTTAAATAGTCATTATAATACTTGATAAACCCTAAGAAACTACATGCCCGCTCTTTTGGTTTTGGTAAAGAAACGATTGAAGCCTTTAAGTTTATAGCTAGTGATATGCAACTAGAAAATCTAGTTTAAAGTGACCATTACTTTGTCTTTGAAAATGGTTACTATTAGCAAAATTTCAGTTTATGAATTGCCATCAAGGTTGACCTAAATATCCTTGAGCAAGCTAGGTCCAAATCGATCTCAAATCACACCTCTACTTCCACTTTCACTCACTCACCCTCCTTGAAAAAAAATTGGGCAGCACCTCCCCCATTTTTCTTGAACATTTTCTCAAATTTCCCAAGCTAAGCTTCATGGCAAAACAGCCCAAACCAACTCCACAAGTTACAAGGTAAAAGGGTTCTTATACTATGCTACAAAACCAACTAATTTAAGCTTATCTCTAGTATATAAACATCATATATCTAAGCTGGAAAATTCTCTACTAAAGATGGAATTTTAGAACTAAAGCTGAAAATTCTTATTTAGAAGCTAAAATTAAAGCTACAAATCTTCATACATGCCCATAACAAGACTAGATACCATCATATCATGGCTGAAAAATACAAAGCAAGGCTGGAAAATTAAACCCTAGGCTGGAAATTTCACCAATCTTCACAAATCTAGGTTATCTTCCATAAAACTTCCAATTTCAAGTCATCTTCCCAATAAATTGCAAGATAAGAAAGAGAAAGAAAGTTTTCCAACTTAGTACCTTCGAACCCCCAAGAAAAAGTGAAAAATCAAGACTTTTCTCTCCAAATAACTCCACTACAAGCCTTCTTAACACCTTGTTGCAACTTTGTTCAGTTTAGATTGGTGATTCTTGTTGATTCCTCACTCAACCAAGACAAGATGGAGATGAAACTTGAAGCTTCCTTCTCTCTTTTTTTCCTCTCAAGGTTCGGCCAAGAAGGGTGAAAGGTGAAGGGACTTTTGGTGAAAGGAAAGATATAGATGGAAGAAAGGTTCTTGGTCAAAGGTAGCTTTGATTGCCAAGTGTTGGCAATCATCCATTTTTCCTCTTTTTTTTTTTTTTCTTTTTCCTCTCTTTCTTGGTCAAGAATTTTGGTCAACCCTAGGATAAAATTAGGAAAAGGAAAATGGAAGAAAAATAATAAGATTAGGGAAAGAAAGTCTTGGTCAAATGGTGTTTTCGATCGGTAACAAACGGCGCAAATCAGTTCAAACCTATTTCTTTGTCTCTCTTGTACTTTTGTTTTAACTTATAATTCACTAACTCTTAGCACTTTTAATCACATACTTCCTCTTACTTAATACCCGCTCTTATCCATCAAATTAGTATATACGCCTCACTAATTGATCACAGTGCCACAATACACCATAAAACCTCTCGACTCTATTATAAAAGTAAAAGTAAAACTCTCGACTCTATTATTTATTACAACTATTAAGGGAAGTAAATTAGTAGTAAAGGAATTATAAATTAACTTATTCAAGATAAAAGAGAATCATAAGAAAATATAAACAAATTTTCAAGTCCTCACAGTTGGGATGAAATTTCTCATATTTCTAATTGTGTCCTATATTTTCACCCTCAAAATATATCAAACTATCTTTCTTCCATTATATTGCTCCCCTGTATTTATGAAGTAGTTACATTTATCACCTACTTTAAATACAAACACACGCAAAATGGAGATTAAATATTATTCAAAAACAACAGAAAAATCTTAAAACTTTGGGTACATGAAAATGAACAAGTGATCTTCATTTGAATTCTTTTTTTTCAAAATTATAGTTGCGTAGTGCACAAAAATGCTAACCATATCATGCTTCAATAGTATTATTATCTGCAAAACCTTTTATAATTTTAAAAACATTGACACTACGGTCTAGTGTTCTAGTTACTAGTTATTAATAGTTATATATACTATTCTTTATTACATAAAAGAACTTTTATCTTTGGCGGTATTCAATACTGTACTGTAAACTGAATTAGTTAGCCCTCTAACGTTGGGATCCTAGCTCCAGCACAACTAGGGAGTGTATAGAATAAGGTATACTTCCTGAAATTAGTTTTAGTTCTTATTGAAATTCTGGATTTAGTTCATTCAGATATTACAGTGAAAAGTTTAACTAAGAGCTATAAATATTCGATAAAATTTTAAAACTAAAACTCTTCTGCGTGTATTTAGGGTATTTCGCAACATCTGAAACTGTTGGGAATCAGGTTCAACTATTTGAGATATGGAAAAAATCAATGACTTAATGAAAGTGTGTTTGGATAGGAGTTTATTTGAAATAATTACTAGAACATTTTTGTAATGTGATATATAGAGATAAAAAGATAGTTGAGACTTCGAAAGATAAAAAGGTATGTTGAAAAATGTGTTTATGATACAAGCAAATAGTGTTTTGTGAAAATAATGCCTATCCAAACACTTGAACTAGCGAGAAATATGATTAACATACAACATTTAACATGGTTTGACTTAATTTTCATGTTAGTGTCCATGTACGGAGCGAAAATCCATTTTTTATTATAAGAGAAAAACACACCAAACTGGTTAACAAAGGATAGTATTCGTCATCATGAGACTCAGAAGTACATAGAGGAACCCCCAGCTGGGATTAGATATATGCTTGGGGCTGATGTATTGGGGATTTCTACCCCTCGTTTTGTAAAGCTTTAGAGTCTGTAAACTCTCCCATGTAAACCAAAAATATATAATAAAAAAAAAAAAAAACACCGCAGACGAATACAACTTGACTTCTAAGCCTAACTTTTGTATAACCTCTCCCACCAACCAACAATTCTTTCACCCACCCCCTTATCTTGTGTGAAATTGTAAATCACCACCCTACCTATTTGTTGAGTACATTGCTTGGTAAAAACCCAAATAAAAATAGAAAATAATTAAGGCTAATTTCTAAACCCATAAAAAATGGGAAATAATTTGGCTACCATTTCAATAATTAGAAAACAATTGGAGAACTAGTTACAGTCGCACACAAAGTAAGGAACTCGCGTAAAAGAAAATTAAGACCTTTCTCTTTCTGTCTAGCTTTCTCTTTCCGGAAATGTTGCTTCAATCATGGAGTTTCGAACTAACTTTGGGGATTTCAAAATATGCTCGATAGAAGACTGAGAATCAAGGGTTAGAGTTCCAAAATACGTGCCTCTTTCTCTGGCAGTCGTTGTTGTGTTCTTTTTCCTGTAACTTTCTTTTTTCCGTGATTTGAAGTTGAAAAAGTTGCAGAATGATTATTTGGAAGCCTTTAACTGATATTTAGTTGAATCTTGGTTTTCATGTATAGAATAAGACTCATGTCATTGAAATCTGTTGAAAATTTGATAACAAAGCCTGGAAATTGGAACTTGGATATGCTAAAATAATACTGAAAAATGAATTTACCGATTTCTTGAGTTCGTAATTGAGCTCGATTAGTCTCAACTTTTTATAAGCCCAAATGGGTCAGGTTCTAACTCAAGCTTAATTAGGTTTTGAGGTTTTCCATGCTTAAACGAGTCGAACTTAACCTTTTACAAATATAAGCAAGTTGAGTTCAAGCATCAATATGTATGATCTCTTGAACTAGCTCTGACTTGAATTTAAGCAATATTGAATTATGTAGACTTCAAGCTCGAAAATGGTACTACACGAGTTCAACTAAACTCAAATGCACTCTAAAACCAGGCTGTCCAAATATTTTCCAAGTTCCTATGGAACGCCTCGTGCTTTTAAGTTTCTTTCCTTTGTTACTAAATCATGACAACCAATAGCAAACGCGAGGGGGCGCCTGGGTGAGTCTCAAGCAAGATTTCGAACTTGACAGTGTTTTCATTTTTCTTTCATAAGTTAAACTTCTTTTCCTTCAGACATTTTTCTCAAAAGAAAAGGAGGAAAATTGATATGTGACATATCCTAGTCTCAAACTCCGAAAGTAATAATCAAATAGTGTAACATTTTTTTGATATGATATATATGAGATAAAAAGGTACTTGAAAATTTGTTGATGATGTAAATAAAAAAAATTTGACAAATAATCTACTATCCAAACAATATTTTCTTAGCTATTAAATACAACATTATATAACCACATGCCATTTTAAGTTTATTGACCCTTCTTTCACACTAAATAATTGATAACCACACTTTTTCTTTTCTGGTGTTTGGAGCCATAGCACACTTATATATAGAAGTTGCATACACAGCAAACCACTTATAAGTTATTCATCTAATACAGAGAAAGTCTAAAGCTCCTTTGAGAAAAGGATGGCACTGACCAATGCTGACGGTTACGGAGAATAAAGGTGGGCCGTCCACTGTCTGTTCAAGGATTAAAAAAGTACAAACGGAGCCTAACCTTTTGCACTTTAGCTTACATTATCTCTATTTTCTTTTACATTATCTCTAATTTATCTCTACCTTTATTATATCTCAAATCTTACTCCATAACTACGAAACTTTCTGCACGAGGAAAGAACCACATGAGGATAAAAGCAGGGGTTGACGATTATATTTCTACGCAGCAGCAGTTATGGAATCCACGTCCAAAAGTAGAGCCCTTTATTCCCAACAAGAGGCTGAAAGAAACCTCACAAGGATTGTCCCCAATATTCAAAGAATATTTACTTAAAAGCACCAGAAAGATACACATATATGCAATTATATCCTATTATCACAAATCAAGTAAAGAAATATAGTAGGAGAATGCTTCAATAAATCAACTGCTTATGCAACTGGAGCAAATTAATTAGCCTTTCACCTGGATTACGATCCAGAAAATGGGCTTCCATTGTTTTTCTGAGATCATGTCCATGTGTTAAATGGCTTGTGGATCTATTACAGCTGATTTGCCTGATTGCAAAATGGCCCCCCTTCATGTTTGGGGCGACGCACATCTGACGCATCCTTCGTCATGTTTGAAAGTCTTTGTTGGCCGAAAAATTAAAGATAGGATGACCTTCGGCTTTTTGCGTTATACGCACATGAATTTTTTGGTTCCTGATGGCTCCAAGGAATTCTTTTCTCCATTTGATCAAGTCACAAATTGCTGAAAGCACATGCTCACCCCATAAAGGTGATATTTACATCACTTTGTTTTCCCATCCCCTTAAGATTGCCGTCTCAGCAGAATTTGGAGGGCCAGCAAATACAAGACTGTCGAGTACAGAAAACTTTGATAACCCACTAGTTTTACCTGTTTAGAACGAGACCCACAAATGCAAAGCCAACAAAAAAATTTGTTAAAAGAAGTATATCATCTTAATATTTGCACACGTGAATTGTTCCTTATCTACATTATTCAGAATTGATGCAAGATACAAAGAAGGACATTAGCATATGGTATTAGACAGTTTATGTAGAACTACAAAATATATTTTTTTTCTTTGGAGAGAAGAAATTATCAACACAATTCACAGTAATATTATTCATATCTCAAACACAGGAAAGTCTAACAACGATAATATTTAAAAGCAGTCTCTATCGACTCTCTACTAACCCCCTCTTAGATAATTTTAACCCAATATAACTGGAAATAAGAAACTGCCACATAACTAATTACCTAATAAAATATCAATTCCTAGATCAAAAAAGTATATAATTTCATCTCAATAAAACTCTAATTAAACTACTAAATAACTAAATAGAAATTACTAAGCTTGGTTTAATTTTGTTAACAATTTTCCGCCTAAGGCACTTTACAGTTGTGTACAGTTCCTCATAATTTCTACCAAGGTAGGGAAAAAAAACTCCAGAAAAGAAAGAAAAAGGAACTTTTAGACATACCTTTGGAGCAGAGGAAGTCAGGGAAACAGATGCCGAGGAGGATGCTGTGGAGGAGGCGGACGACGCACTTGACAGGGCAAGGAGACCAACATTGTATGCCATAGTTCCATCAGGTTGAAAGAGGCCGTAATTTCTTTCTGAAGTAGGTCCAGGCTTCATGTCCTCATTGAACAAAGCAAACACATAGATTTCTAGTCGCATGTTAGGCCTCAAGGGAGTCCCTTCATTTTCAAACTGCCTTCTCATTAAATTTCTATTGTAACTGGCTGCATTTTCCAAAGTTGCACCGATTTCATCAGTGTCACCCTTGGATGGCCACCCCGTTTCGGACACCCTAACTTCTAACCCCGAAAACCCCAACCTCGCAATGGCAAATATAACAGCATCAACTTGAGCATACAACATGTTGTCATAGTGCAGCTTCGTGTAAGGATCTATCATCCCCGAATTAGGGTTAAATAGCACATAGTCTAGAGGAATTCTGTTTGGATCGTCCTTGTAAGCGAAATATGGGTAAGCATTGATCCAAAAAGGTGCGTTTGTACTCTGCAAAAACTGCAAAAGTTGCGGCATGATTCCATTGAGCTCACTACTAAAACACCCTGCTGAAGGCGGATATGATTGTGCTAGAACTGCTAGAGAATTAGGTGTTGAAACTTGGACGTATTGATCTAGTCTTAAACGCACCAGAGCCGCATGAATGCTGACCATGGCAGGTACTAAACTAGCCACCAACGTGTTGTCCTCTCCTGTAAATACTTCGTTTCCAACTGCAATGCCTGTGATTCTCGTAGCCGGGAAATATGGCCTTATACGAGTGCTAACCCATTGAAGGGCTTGCTGAGGATCCGTTAAACTTGCTAGCATTTCATTTTCAACTGTCACGATTAGCTCAATGTTAGAGTTTGCAAATGCCGACAGCACCTCCGGATTCGAGTCGTAAATTCTTGCTTTTGTTAACTTCAGGGCCTGCAATAGATCAAGCACTTTATCTGGCGGTGGCAAATTGTTGGCTACTTGCCCATAATTGATCCCTAGAGACTCTCCTCCTCTCAATAATCCAAGTCCTGGTTACCAAAAACGTTTAGTGAATGGCACAAAAGAAGAATGCACGAGTTATTCTTCCAGTTACATAATAACATAAAGTAACATGAGGAATAATTACCTGTTATGAAGACAAAGAATCCGACAAGAATATGTACCATGGCAACTCCAAAAAGTGCGTTCATGAAAAAAGAATTTTGAAATGAGAATGAGAGCGGAGGAGGCGGCTCTTTTCTTCCTCTCTGAAGAGGAGGTGGGGTGAGGTGAGGTGGGGTTCGTTACGAACTGAGAGAAGACGTTTTTTCTTGGTTCCAAAATAGTGGAGGGGGAAGAGAGGATGATAGGCAAATAGAGAATTATATAAGAGCATAAAGGGCCTTATCATGTGAATTCTTTCCTTTGCTTGTTTGGATTTTAGTTTTATTAGGCAAGAAGTTACAGGTTGCCTTGCCTTGATGATGCTGTCTTTTGTTGTCTCTTTAACCTTTGAGTTAATCCAGTTCATTTCGAACGACTTGGTCTCCCATTGTCCTTTCCCTTGATGGATTCCAAAGTTTAATCCAGATGACAGCTATACCCCTGAAGTAGCCAAACTCTTTCTTCACACAAAAGAAAAGAGGATATGCCGGCGGAAATGTTCAACAATCATTTTATGAAAGTTGGTAGTCTAATCTTTTAAATGTCATGTCCAATCCTCCTTTCACAGTGTTGGAAAGGATTTGGATTCAGCAATTTGTCCTCCTGCCTTTTAAAGTAATTTCGGGCCCCGCCCGACTGTTGTCTGTTGGGTGGTAATATTAAGGGAAAATTACAGAAACCTCCCCTAAGGTTTCTGATACTAGCACTTACCTTTTTTGTGGTTTAGAAAATAGTACTGATCACCTTGAACTTAAGGATTTTGTTACAGATTCAGTTCATGCTAAAAAAGTTACCATTAAAAAATTATTTTAAGAAGTGAGATGAGAAATTTGTACCAGATTTGCCCTTTATGCTGCTTGCCAAGTTGTATTAATATAGGAATGAGAAAATATGAAAAACTATTAAGAATTAGTAAATTTCAAGAGGTGTAAGTACAAATGAATAAAGTTTACCAACAATATATGAAACAGCAATGGATACTAACAATTAGTTTAATAGCTATATATCCAAGTTCTTGCTGCAAAGCTGATAAAGAATACACTTGACTCTTAAAACTCTCTATTAGCAATGCAATAGCTATTTGTGGGGGTAACACAATTGCTTATGTTGTCAGCATCAATCATATATATAAAAAAATATCATTGAACAATCAGCTAATTAATAGCATACTTAAGCATCACTAAAGTTACTGAGTATGAGATAAGCTTAGATACAAGTAATTAGAAGTGCACACTAATAAGATTAAGTTGTCTTTAGTAAGTGAAAATTTGTTCATTAAGTTTCTGCAACTTGTTAGGGTGTAAAAATAAACTCATACAATTCATTGTCAGCAACAGGTCCAATTTCCTCCTAGGGGAGGTCGGTGCTATTTTAGAAACCATAAGGGAGCTGAGTGCTAGTGTCAAAAGCCTCAAGGGAGGTTTTTACAATTATCCCTAATATTAAACCCGGATAAATTCTATAACATGTTTATCCCTAAAAACTAAATAGGAGCAACACAGATGACAGAGCTTCAAAATTTAGTTCCAATTGATTAGAAACTTTTTGTCTGTCTTTCGAGTATTTTATATTCAGAGAATTAGAGGTAGCTCGGTTGTGCAAGGCACAACTAGGGTTCCCTAAAATTTTAGTTGAATACATAATAATTGAATCTTTTTGGTACATAATGAATAGAAACATGGGAGAAAAATTGAGTATCAAAACAATTAAACTTTGCTATGAAGAATAATTCTATCTATGAGATTAACCCTCAATTTATTGTGATTTGGACAAAATTTTTTTAACAAATATTATATGTACGTAATGATACCAAAAAAGAAGAGAAAGTAAATCCATTATGGATGCATTGTCAGTTTAATAGCAGCATAGTTTTAGTTGTAATTAAACAAAAATAGTCAAAATGTTTCTAACACTTTAATAATTAGAAAAAGTTTAGAAAGCCATCAAGACCTGTCACAATTTTCAGCATCAATAAAACATACAAACTTGCACATTTTTCTTTATTTTTGAGAGAAAAAGCGAGTTAATCCATCCATTAAATCCTACATAATAGCATTACAAACAAGTGAGAACATTGTTGATCTTGATCCCTATCTTTTGATGTTTACAAAACAATGGATAATACTTATGTCTCTTCAAGAAATATTTTCAGTTATGAAACAAATCAAGTTCAAAGATCAAGTGCAATTGAAAGGGACAAAGGCTGTTGAAAGCTGTCGAACGCTTAGATCGGACCTCCGATAATCATTGCGCAAGTTCGGACGCATGAAGAACTCCACCACTGGACGTCCTAAGGAAATAAGACATTCCCCCTGGCTCACTGACCTCGATCGGACGCAAGCATCGGACATCTGATAGGATTGTTCAAACTCGACAAAAGCTGTCGGACGCTCACAAAGACAATACCGGACGTTCGATAGAATTGAGATGTTCCTTCTAACTCATTGTCTGCTTTTGAACGCAAGCACCAGACGTCCGATAGAATTGAAGAAGATTTTTCAAACTCACTGCCTACTGTCGGATGCATACTTTGGATGTACCGGACGTCCAATACTCCAACGGTTAGTTGACTCTTCAGTTACTTTCTATCCATTAGAAGCATTAATAAAGCACTTTCTTGGTCCTATATAAATAGTGCTTGGTTAGAAACTTCAAATAACTTTTGCACATTGAAGATACAAAAGATCTAGAGTAGTTTTAGTGAGAAAACACTCTCCAAAGAAGATTTTTAGTCTTGGTGGTGTGAAGTTCATTTTAATCTTTTCATTTGTGAGTGAATACGTCAATAGTGTAGCTCTATGAGGATTGTCCCGAGGGATAGTAAAACTTCCTTACTTGACCGAGTGGAGCTTGGGATAAGGACGAAGTGAACCTTCCTTTGTACAGAAGATTGGCTGTACTTCATCAACTTGAAAAAGCTTTTTCTATAAATTGATCTACAAGCTCAAGAGGAGTTTGGTAGTCAATTGGTTTGCAATTCTTCCCTTCTTATTCACTTATTGTTATATTGTGATCGCTTAATTGCTTATCTCTTCTACTCCCAAGCAATCGTGCTTTCTTACTAATTGCTACATTGTGTGGTCACTTAGAAAAGAGGGTGAATTTCATTTTGAGCAAAAAATGCCCATAACTTGATTATCTTTTTAATCAACCTAATTCACCCCCCTCTTGGGTTGTTTTCGATCCTTACAAACATTATCTCACTAAACAACTCTAGATTACAAATAGCTATTTTAGATAAAAATATGAACTACCATGTTTCCTGTGACAGCCCCACCTTCCCCTAACGCATACCAAAGGGGTTAGTGGACTGCCTGCCCAGCTCTCGCCAGGACTACTAGCGCGATTATGTACAGTGTAGAACGTTCCGGAAGGTATTAGCGCGCTCAAACGAAACAAAACCATGAAATGAAACCGGCATATCGGAGCCGCACATGAACAGTGCCAATCACATTTATACATGTAAGGTTCCCATGTGAGAACCCGTATTGCCCTAATATTTTTTCCTATGGTTTATTTCCCTTTAATTGCATGTTTTCTGCATTTTCTGGCTTAGAAATATTTTCTTAGTGGATTTTATGAGCAATTAAAGTTTTTAGATGATTTTTCTAGCATTGGTGGGTTTTTAGAAAATTAAGATTATATATTGGATGTGGGACCCACTAGTGCGAAAAGTTCGGAAAAATTCAGCCAATAAGGTTAAGTTTTGGATACTGTGTAAAATTTATCGGGTGTTAAGTGATAAGTGGAGTGTGTGAAGTGATTGATGTGAGAGAGAAAAGAAAGATAGGAAGGCATTTAATGAGATGCCACATGTCCCCTTCTCATTGGTTATGACTTAAGAAACACTATTCACCTTTTGACAAATTTTTTGACTTTTGACCCAATTAGTTAATATCTCCAAAAATTCACAAAACATTCCTCATTTTTCTTTCTCTTTGGCCGGCCATCCCAAGCTCCACAAGGAAGAAAGTTCATCAAATTTCAAGCTTCCATCTCACTCAATCTTCCATAAACAAAAGCTTAGACTAGATTTCACTCCATAAAATCCTATCTTCTAGTGCTAGTAAGGGTTGTAGTGAAGTTGTTTTGAAGAGCAAAGGTGTCTACAATCTCTCTTTCCCTTGTTTCTTGGTAAGTGATGCTACCACCTCTCCCCTATACCTAATGATGGTTATATTATGCTTAATGGTGGCATGAGTGAAGGAATATATGGTTTGTTTCTTGATTTAGCTTGTTTTGGTGAAGTTTTTATTTTATTGGGAATTTTTCTGGTTTAATATGATCTTGATGTTGGGGGCTTGTATGATGAATGATAATGGTTGATAATGACTCTATGAGGTGTATTGGATAGGAAAATGCAATCAATTTTGGATTTGGTGTGAAAATTGAAAAGTTAGGGTTCATAGAATCCCATTTCTGTCCGGTTTTAGATCACTGGGTTAGAGGCCGAATTGGACTTTTCTCAAAACATGAAAGTTGTAGGTATTGATGTTTTTAAGGTGCCTGTAAAATTGCAGGTCATTTGGATGAGTGTGGAGGGAGTTATGCCGTTTCTACTGTAGCTGTTCTGCATTGAGCAGAATGCGAAAACTGCACTTGTAATTGGCCTTTTTGACTGGAATTGCTTTGGATTTGGATGTTGGTGTCTTCTGATGAAATGTAGCTGGATGTCTTAGTTACCATATGCCTTTGGAATCAATATATTTGGACCTGTATAGACCGAGTTGTACTGATTACAGTTTTGTGTGATTTGTAAACCTGCAATTACGGTTCAGGTTGTGGTATTCTGCATTTTTGACCTAGTTGTACTAGGATTTGGACAGAGTGACCTTCTACATTATTGTAGCCCTGTTTCTTAGCTTCGAAACGGTGGGTCTTACACCCCCATCCGATAATTGTAGTGAGAGTTGTGCCATTACCGCATTATGAGGTCAAATCCGGTTTTCTTATCAAGGCCTAAGTTAAAGCCCTTTCCTAATTTCTGGTTGCCTATGATGCTTATATATGGTTATAAAACCCTATTGGGGTTGTGATTGGCATTGTTTTATGGCTCGGTATTGAGTCTCACAGTACTTGCTTACGTGTTCTAGGGCGTGACGGTGGTTCACGACATTCCCCTGACGGAAGTGCATGACATAGCACTTAATTGCTTTGTGAGTATACTACTCACTTACTTGTTATAATATGGCTCTGCTCTATGTGTATTTGATGCCTTGAAGGATTAATTGGTTATTGGAAGTGATTGAGGTGAGGGTGTACTTGACCGCCCTCACCCCTTGTGATTTCATTCATGACTGCTTACTGTTATACTGAAATACTGCACTGGCTATATGAGTTATTGAATTGCAATCTTGGAAAACTGATTTGGTGTTGTTTGGACGATGTCCAACGACCTTACTGTATTACTGAGCTCAACCTCGTGTGGTAGTCAATTGGATCGAGCCGGCGAGGGCTTGGTCGTGAAGATTGAATTGCCACGGGGACTGTACTGGGGAACCTTGTGGTAATGAGACCCTTGGTTCCGGTATACTCGAGTATTACCAAAAGCTACTGAAATGGAGTGCGGGCCCGGTTGGGGTATGTTGGGTGGAAGGAATGGAAGTAAAGTGAGGTCTACGGTTTGGTACTCTTAACATTGACGGAGGGTCAATGAGGTTGGATCAAGATTGCAAGCGTGGAAATGGGCTCTTGAGAGCCGACCGTATCCTTTCACTGATTTGCTTTACTTCAAAATTGCATACTTGAATTGAATGGTTATGCTTATGTGATCTTAACTGTTATTGTGGTAGTTGCTCACTGGGCTTTAGCTCATTCCATGTTATTTGTTTTCCTTACAGGAAAATGAACACTTTTGGAAAGGTTATGATAGTTGGATGCAAGTTGAGCTCATGTATATGTATTTTTGATTAAGCTCCTTGAGGGTGAAACCCTAAGTGCTTTGATTCCACCAATGTTTGGTGTGTAAATGGCTACTTGTATATGTATGAACTAAATGGATACTTTGGTAGGCCGTTTGACTTGTAAAGGTTGGTTTTCAATGTATATTTATGTTTGGATGGATTTCGGATCACCACGACTTTCAAATGAAAAGGAAAAGATTTTGGCGCGAATGAACAGTACCAAATCCGGCCAGGAATCCGGCCAGAAATTGGCCGGATTGAAGGCCCGGATTGCTTGAAAAAAAGAGAAAATCCGGCCAGTGCTCTCGGCCTGATGTGACGACCCCACCTCCCCCTGAGGCGTGCCAAAGGGTTTGGCGCACCGCCTGCCCAGCTCTCGCCAGGACTCACTCACTCAAATCACGTGCACACATCCATGGACCATAAATAACATCCACAATTCAAGCTTATAATTTACATTGATAGAGATCAGGGTACAAAGTCTCGATATACTTAAACTAGTTCAAAACGTATACAATCCAAATACAAAATGTTCCATTCGAGGAATAGCGCGAGTACAAGTCAAAAGTCAAAAGTCAAACAACTAGACTACGCTAGTCTTTACATATCTCACGCCTCGCTCGTACCCCTGTAAGGAAAACAAATAACGTGGTATGAGCTAAAAGCCCAGTGAGGTTCCAAATAGCAAATTGACCATTATTTATAAGTACAAGTTTTCGATATAGCAAAGTAAGGAGCATGAAGAGTTCATAAATGTGAGCAATAACACGTCAAGTAGAAATCTCAAAATGAGCGAGTGTAAAAGTTTTTCAAAATCAACAATAATCCAATAAGCAATAATCAATCCAAAGCATAAGGATACGGATGGCCCTCAGGAGCCAACTTCCATTCATCATTAGGAGCTTGATCACGTAGTAGTTGACACTCCGTCAACTTTCAAGTAAAGGAACCAATCCAGTAGAGCACCACTTACACGACTCTCCGTCCACCATTCACACCCCCTACTGGGCCCAAAATCCTCAATAAACATGGGTGGTAATACTCGAGTATACCGATTAGCCGAGGAGGTATCACTCCACTCGACAAAACAAGAGACCCAGGGTTCGTTACCCAATCGACCAAACCCTTGCCGGCTCGACTAGAGTAACTCGCCACAGGGTTTCTGGAATTCCAGGAAGTGCGCACATCAAGTATATCAAGTCAATTGCAATCAATAAACAAGTATATCACGTAAGAGCAAGTGCGATAAAGTACACTCTTGCCCTGTCAATTCACGTATATAACATGTACTCATATTGGTCACGTATCAAGTTCAAGTATCTAGTGCAATTCAGTATTTGAAAGCACTCACCACAAGATATAGTGCCTTTACTGGTCACTTTCAGGTTATACTCTGGGTTCGGAGTCCAAATCTGTGATAAACTCAGTTTGAGAACTTTGAAACATGTCTAGAATTCGAAACTTAGACGTTTCGTCAATAAAGATCAAGAAATTGAAATTCACTTGGAGAGTAGTCGTGAAACACTTGCTCGCTTTTTAAACAGTAAAACTTTGTAACATTTTTACTTGAAAATGCCATGCGAGTCGAAAGTACAAGGAAAATATACTCCGAGCAATCATGATTTCATTTCTCAAGGGTACAAGTTCGGCCAAGTCCTAACATATAACCCTTGATAACAAAGCATCAAGGTCCTCGCTAGTTCGAGTGATAATCACTTAACCCTTACTCACGTTACAAGTATAGTTTCCTAGTCCTCGAGTGTAAATTCGGGCAGCATGCCCTTTGTGTTTACCAAATTTTCCAGCCATTTTGGCTTCAATCCTTACACAATCCAACCCAACATCATCCACAATATAATTTCAGTTCATTAGCCATTCCATAGGCTCAACACAACATAAGAACAAAAATCAAAGTGATAATAAGGGTGGAAATGTAACCTAGCAAAAGACAGATTTGACGTATGGTTGCGGAAATAACACATCCGAGGCTACGCTTATTGGATTGAGGTGAAACTTATGCTGTTTCGAAGCTAAGACTCAGGGCTACAATGTTAATGAAGATCACTTAGTCCAGTTTCCAATGTAACCTAGTCAAATCCTCAATTTACAGAACCAAAACCCAACTAGTCGGCTATTTAACCACACTGTACTGGAATGGTCATATCTCAGGTTACCAAGGTCTGATTAAGGTGTTCTTTGAGGCGTTAGAAAGCTAAGACATGGCACTAAAACTTTCATGTTTTGGGCCAAGACTAAAACTGAACGGATTACAGCGAATAAATACCATCAAATAGACTGAACTGTCCACGCGGCATTCTGGAAGGTAACCTAAAACAGCAAGGGTATTTTCGTCTTTTCACATGGTACGTTGCTCTGATTGAGTTGAAATTTTACAGGAACCTATAAAATACCATTCTCTACAACTTTCATGTTTTGACCTAAGGCCAATTCGGCCTCTAACATAGGGTTACAAAACCGGACAGAAAGTTGGGGAAAATTTTCCAGATTCTGGAATTTTTGGTATTTAATGGAATTTTCTCAAATTTCTTGTTCTAATCACTACCAAACAACCTTATATAACCTTATTTACAACATTTACAACCACACAATGAGTTTAGGCAGAAACTCTGAAACCCTAGCTTGCTTATTCATCCCAAAATTCATCACAACCACTTGGATAATCATGAAATCAAGCCAAAACTTAAGCTAAAAAAAACATCTTAAAGCAAGATTAAAGCAACAAGGATCATGATCAGATGTTTATACCTCAAAAGCAAGTCTTGGAAGAGTGATTCTTCACCCCCTTAGAAATTTCTTAGTTCCTCAAGCTTCCCAACTCACAACCTCCACTTTAATCGGTTTAAAATTGGATTTTCTCACTTGGTTTGGCTAAGATTCAAGAAGAAAGAATTTTTTTCTTTTGCTCTCCCTTTCTCTCTCTCTTTTGGTCGACCAGCAGCAGGAGAAATGAAGGGGAAAGTCCAGAAAATTGGTTTAATAAGGTTAGTTAATCACTTGGCCAAGAAACTCTAGGGTGGCGACACTTGTCGCCACCACCACCTTTCATTTTTCTCTTTCCTATCCTTGTTATTTTAGCCTCTAATTTTGGTCAGACTTAGCTGGAAATTAAGAAGATATTTTGCTCAAATATCAATGAGCTCATGTGGTAAGAAAGTGGTGGTCCAGTGGTGCGTTCAATCGGTAGTGCGCGGGACCCGCCGGTTCGCGCCGTTTTTCTTAAAAACACCCGTACTAGGGTTTTTACTTCCCATTCACTAACCTTATATAATTGCTCCTATTCACATATTATTTCTCACTTAAAAGTCACTTTTAATCATCAAATTGATCCTTGGCCAGTACCGAAAATTCATCCGGCGGAAAAATCGCTAAAACCCTAATTTGCTCAAATCTTGAAAACAAAGAGTAAAACCCTACTTTCTAGATTCATTTGCACTTATTATGGAATAATTAGATAGTAGAGATTTAATAAATAATAATTTCCAAATAAAAGAGCATTTTTAAGAAAACGTGACGGTTTTACAATTTCAGAAATTAAAATTAGGGTTTCTATTAAAATGTGAGACATTTAATAAAACCGGTTAGTCACAAGTAAACTAGGGTTTTTGATTAAACATTTAGGGTTTCTAGTCTTTTAAAATAAAATAAGGTTTTAAATCAAACCCGAAGAAATACTCTTTAATATCTTCTTTACAAACAATCTCCTAATATTCGGGGTGTTACACCTGATATCCGGCCAGACAATCCGGCCGGAATCTTGGCCGGATTGCGAGGGGAAAATGAAAAAATTTGGAATGCTCTCGGCCTTGTATCCGGCCGGAAATCCGGCCAGATTCCGGCCGGATTCTGACGTGTCTTCTACTGTTCATTTCGGCTTCAATTTTCGTTTTTTTTTTATTTTGTGTTTTGACTTGTTTGCGCGCTTCGGTATGTTCCGGAACGTAATAGGTCGACGTAAACTGATCCGTAGTCCTGGCGAGAGCTGGGCAGGCAGTCCGCTAACCTCTTTGGTTCGCCTTAGGGGAAAGTGGGGCTGTTACATCCCAACTTACAACTCAAAAGATAGTGTTAAAACAAAATACATTTAGGTTTCCAACCATCAAGGAGTTATGCATAAGTATATTCAACTAGCTCAACTCGGCTTCAAATTCACAGTTTCCAAAAGGTATTCACATCCCTGTAAGGAAAACAAAGGAAATAGAGTGAGCTTTCGTCCAATGAGGTACACTCATGCAGATCAGTAGAGTTCACATAAGCACAAAATTGTTCAGTCCAAACGTTCAACAAGTAATCCGAACTAACATCACATTTAAATTCAATAAAAGGATACGGGCGGCTCTCAAGATCCCTTTTCCTCGCTTGCCGTACTTGATTTCGCCCCGTTGACCCTCTGTCAACTATTAAAGAAGTAACCAGTACCGTAGACCCCACTTTCTTCACTTTCCATTCACCTCAGAAACCCCTACCGGGCCCGAACTCCATTCAGTTCACAATGGTAATACTCGAGTATACCGGAATCAAGGGTCTCATACCCAATGATTCCATAGAAACAGTCCCCACGGCTTATCAATCTCCTCGACCATACCCTTGCTGGCTCGAATCAATCGATTGCCAATGGAGTTGAGCTCAGAGTAAACAGTAAGAGTCGTTGGATACATGTCCAAACGACACCAATTCAGATATATTCAATTGATACAGTAACAGTCACATAAGCCAGTCACATAAGCCCTTGAGTGTAAGAGTGATAAAGTACACCCATAACTCAACTAAGCTCATCAATACACACAAGCATTCAAGCCATAGATTTCCAGTATAGCAAAGCCATGAAGTAACAAGTATGTGAGTAATACACTCACCATGCAAACACAGAGTGAAATCACAAATTTCTGTCTGACGAGTGCCTTGCGTCACCAGCACGCCCTAAAACATTCAATATAACACAATAAGAGTCGATTACAAGTCATAAACCAAATCCACATACTACCAAAAATAAGGCCCCATTAGAACGTATAAATACCAAGGTAAGCTAGGGAAAGTCCGGAAATGAAAGTGAAGCCCTAAAACCCAAAAACAGATTTGACGTTATTTAGCATATTGGGCACAACCGACGCTACGATTATCGGATGGATGTGTAATTTATACCAATTCGATGGTAAGACAAAGGGCTACAACTTTGATGAAGGTTACTCAGTCTGGTTTACAGTGTATCTAGGTCAAATTTACCAAAATAACCCCAGATCTTCCAGTTTGAAGTTTACTGTGAAATTCAACTACCAGTCCTGATTCATTCAATCATATCTCAACACATACGACTCCAATTCAAGTGATTCCAAAGCCATATGAAAGCTAAGATACAAGGTTATAATTCTTAAGAAGACATCAACAACCAAATCAGTAGTAATCCCAGCCAAACTAACCAATTACAGAAGCTGGTTATCAGTTTCGGACAGAAACAGGGCATCAGGGGTATTTTGGTCTTTTCACAGGCTATGTTGCTCCGATTGAGCTGATATTTTGTAGGAAAATATAAAACATTATTCTCTACAATTTTCATGTTTTGTACTAAGGCCAATTCGGCCTCTAACTAGGGGTAACAGTACCGGGCAGAATAGGGGAAATTGAAAACCCTAAACTGTCATTTTCTATGCTAACCAAAAATTTCTGCAACCAATCGTATCCAACATTTATTCACTCCATATTACACTATAATAAGCCCTCAATCCATGACCAAACCATGAGTATCATACAAAACAGAAAACAACAATAGTAAATCAAAATCCATCATAACTTCACTTCCAACCATAAACAAACTATAATCACACCATATGTCATCATATTAAGCCACTAAAGCCACCAATTGAACATTATCAAAGCTAAAGGGAAAAGTTCTTAACACCTCACCTTGTAACCTCAAGAAAACAAGCAACTTAGCACCTCCTCTTTCCAAACCACTTCTCCAACTTAGTCACTACCACCTAACAAAGGATTTCTACGGAGTAAATTTGAGATTCTACGGTTGGATCACAAGATTTGAGCAAGAAATAGCCTAAACTAGTTGGAGGTTTTCTTTTTCTTTTCTCTCCAAGAGCTCATGGCCAAGGGGTTGGAGTATAGTGATAATTTTTGGACAATTTTAGTCTTTAAGAAAGGTAAAGTAATCAAGGTCAAAGTCCAAGCTCCAACCATGTGAAGACACCTAGCATCCCTTTTGTTTAAACTTATCCTTTTGTCTCCCCAAGATTAAACCATCTAAGTAACCTCTAATTATCTCTTAACACCTAGTAAATTAATCCCGCTATACACAACTTAACCTAATTGGCCGAATTGTACCAAACTTACCGTACTAATGGGTCTCACATCCGGTATACGCTCTTAATTTCTCAAAACCTAACTAATACTAGAAAAATAATTTAAAAACCCTTTTTGCTCATAAAAATTATGTGTAAAATTTTCCAAATAAAGAAAATATGGAAAAGCATGCAATAAAAAAAATAAAACCTAAAAATTAAGAAAATTACGGGTTCTCACATTTCCAAATCTACATATACAAATTTGAAACCAACAATTTGTTTGATTGCAAAAATGTTTTTCTTAATCAAAATTGAATTTTCTAATAATATTTTGTCAAGTAACACTCTAAGCTGAAAGCCTCAATGCTAACATCCACCACCAACTACAATCCTTTGACAACTCAGGAAAAGTATTTAGTACTCAAGTACAAGAATCCAAACTAAGAGAATTTACAACTCAGGCCGTACGCTCCCAAGTGCAAATCAATAAAGTTTAAGATTCCTACCTGACGTACACATCTATCTACCTCAAGTACCATGATAAAGATTTTACACTTACCACTTTCTTAGTTCACAACTTACGCACAAGAAGTGCACTTAGTCCTTTATACATATTCACATAATTCAAACCATATCACCATGTGGCCCAAGCTCACTCCGCACAGAGATAACGTAAAGTGGCTCTGATACCATTTGTGATGACCCCACCTCCCCCTAAGGCGTACCAAAGGGTTTAGCGGATCGCCTGCCCAACTCTCGCCAGGACTCACTTACTCGAAACTCGAAAAAATAACTTATATTCATAGCAAATAAGTAACACAACAAGTTCAAACTTAATATATACATTGATGCTCAGATCTAGCTACAAGGCTTATACACACCTAAATACATTAACGTGTTTACAATCCAATCCAAGTCCAATCAACCCTAGCCAGGTGTTAGCGTGAGTACAATTCAAAATTTCAAAACTAGACTACTCTGTACAAGTCTCACGCCTCGTTCGTATCCCCTGCTAAGAAAACAAATGGAATGGGGTAAGCTATATGCTTAGTGAAAAATCAGGGGTAAAAATGTAAAATCACGTCCAAATAAACAAGTAAATCAGGATATTTCACATCAATAACAGAATGGTAACATCACAATGGTAGGATACGGGTGACTCCAAAGCCAGTTCAATTCTCTGAACTTGAACGCCTGTTGACACTCCATCAACCAAAGTACTCATAGTCCGTAGACTCCGCTTACTTTTCCCGTTAACCTTATCAACCCTCGCTGGCCAGTCAACAGTACACAGCAGCTTGAGCGAAACAAAATCACTTAATTTTAACAAAGAACAAAATTCCAAGGTTAGCATGGACCCAACTTCGACCAAAACCCGGCTGGCTTGAATAGTACGTCTACCCTTAGAACCGGACTAGAACTAAGTCCTGAGATATCCAATCTCTCAATAGATGATATCTCTCAACAAAGTACACAACAAAGTACTTACCCCAACAGCACACAGCAAAAAGGGGTTCAACTCAAGTCATGTAATCACCCTCATCAGCACACTGCAAAAGGGTGACACTCAACATAAGGCATATAATCTCACATATGAAATCAAAACAAATGATGGGTTTAGGTCGAGTGAGATAAACTACACCCTCACCTAAGTACCCATTTAGCATATACAGAGCACTTTGACAATTTCAGATCAGTAAACAACCCAATTACTCACTCAAAATAGTTAGCACGCAAATCAAGGCACTTTATAGGGGTCCACTGACTCTATCTGATTCATCACTACCTATGACATAAGATTATACTCAACTATCAGTGAATCGACCATCACAAATGGAAATAAGGACTAAAACGACAAGGAAATGCATGCGCGCGTGCGCGAAAATGAGAACGGTATGAAAAAGGGTTACAGGGTTTTGATCATAACTAGAGCTGTGGCTATCGGATCAAGGTTTACTATGTAGCGTCTCGAAGCTAAGATAAAAGGTTACAACTTTCATGAAGACAAATCGACCCAGTTTTCAGTGGATCTAGGTCAAATTTGCAAAATACAGAACTAGAACTCCAACGACTAGTTTATTCCTCTAGTGAGAATTTGGGCGGCATGCCCCTTGTATTTACCTATTTTCCAACCATTTATGGCTTCAATATTTTCCTCAAATCAGTCCCAAAGTCACACATATGCAATGGTAACACAATAGCCCTTCAACTAGGTTCAAAATAATCCAATTACAACACAGGTCTTAACACGGCAACCAAAAATCAAGTTTAAAGACGAATAGCCAATTGGCAGATTTGACGTCTCTTAGCGTAGGGGTACAACTTATAGCGTTTCAAAGATAAGACGAAGAACTACAAGTCTCATGAAGGCATCAACAGAAAATTCGTTCATTTTCAAGGTCAAATTCATCAATTACAGAACCAGAATTCCACCGTCAGGCTGGTTAACAGTACTGTTTTCAAATGACAATAACTCAGGCTACAAAAGTCTGATTGAGGCATTTTTAGATGCGGTGGAAAGCTACAGCATAGAACTATAGCTTTCATGTTTTGGCCAAATTCTAATTCAATACGGATCACGGTGGAAAACCTTGGCCAGAATGATGAAATGTCAAAACTGTTCATAGAACTCTACCTATGGCAGTCGAAGGTATTTTTGTCATTTCATGAGATATTGTGCTGGGATTGAATTGAAATTTTGTAGAAAGCTATAAAACATCATTTTATACAACTTTCATGTTTGGAGCTAAGTCTAATTCAGCCACCATTATGGCCAAATGGAACCGGTCAGAACAGGGTAGCATGAAAACTCAAATTTGGAATCTGGTGAATTCAAAGTGTAAACTTCACATTTCTATCTTAAACCACTACTATACCTTCCTATACAAGATCATATACACCATATACCATCCAAACAACAACAAATATAAATGAACAAATCAAAACCCTAACTCACAATTTCATCACCACAATCATCAAAACCACTTAAATAGGTATCACAAGACAAGAATACAAGTTACTACATAATTTAAACAAGCCTAAGGGGAAGTAAGAAGATGAACAGCCATAATACCTCAATAAAAAGCTTTCAAAAGATATCCTTCACCTCACCTTGTAAGATTTTAGCTCTCCAAGCTTCCTAAGCTCTCCAATTAGAAGTTAATCGTTTTAGTTTGCTTGATTTCTCACTCAAACAAGCTAATCTCAAGATGAAATGGAGTTTTCTTCTCTTGCTCTCTCTCTCCTAGAGGTTCGGCCAAGCTGATGGAATGGAGGAGAAAATGAAGCTTCTAGAAGGTTTAGAAGATGGTAATTAGTTTGGATCAAAGTTAGGTGGATGACCGCCAAGTGTCACCGCAAGATTCAATCTCAATTTTTTTCTTTTTCCTCACTTTTCTTGGTCAATATTGTGACAGCCCCACCTTCCCCTAAGGCGAACCAAAGAGGTTAGCGGACTGCCTGCCCATCTCTCGCCAGGACTAACGGTGCAGTATAGAGCGATCTATCACGTTCCGGAACTTATAACGCGCGCAAATAAGGCAAAAGGGCAAAATAACCCAAAATAAAAGAAACAAAATCCGGAGTCGGCCATGAATAGTAACCGACTCGTCCGAACCCAACCAAACATCGAATTACATATACCACATAACATTTAGCCTTTACAAACCAAAATGACATTTAAAAGTGATACAAAAGTCACTACATATATGGTTTGCCAAAACAAAAGTGAAAACGGCCCTAATGATACATTTAGGGTCCCATTTTATATACAATACAAAAGAGTCATTCATCTAGTTCATTCGGCAACCATTTATCAAAATTCATTCCAAAAGAGTCATATTCCTGTAAGGAAAACAAAAGGAACGGGGCGAGATAATTGCCCAGTGAGAATACAACTCAAGCAACCAAGTTCATGGATACATCAAGCTTAACAGTCCAATTTACCAAAATAAATAAAGCCACACATTAATAATGAGGATAAAAGGATACGGGTGGCTCTCAAGAGCCCTTTTCCTCGTTTGAATTCTTGATCAGGTCTCATTGACTCTCCGTCAATGTCTGAAAGGTAACCAACCGTAGACTCCTCTTAACTTCCATTCCCTTCCTCCTAACATTCCTCAACCGGGCCCGAAATCCAAACGCATGCATTGTGGTATTACTCGAGTAAACCGGAATCAAGAGTCTCTCATACTACAAGATTCCCTATGATGTTGCCCCAAGGCACATTAATTGGCACGACCAAGCCCTCGCCGGCTCGATTCAATCAATAACCAAGGGGGTTGAGCTCATGGATAATATTTGAAGTCATGTATTTCACTTCATATAACATTTCATATAACTTTCCAATAACATGCGAAACAATAAGTGAAAGTGATAAAGTACACTCCCACTTGAATCAATCAACATTCAACATCTCAAGTACAAAGATCAAAGCCATGTAATAGCACATAAGTGAGTAGTACACTCACTAAACAAGGAAGTGGTGTTTCATACACCGTGGTCACCAAGACGTCGTGAGCTACCGTCACGTCCTAACACATGTAACACATACAATGAGACTCGATACCGAGCCATATAGCAATGCCAATCATAACCCCAATAGGGTTTTATAAACATACACAAGCATGATAGCAAACCAGAAATTGAGAAAGGCCTTTAACTTAGGCCTTGATAAGAAAACCGGATTTGACCTCATAATGTGGTAATGGAACAACTCTCACTACAATTATCGGATGGGGGTGTAAGACCCACTGTTTCGAAGCTATGGAATAGGGCTACAACAATGTAGAAGGTCACCCAATCCAATTCCTAACACAACTAGGTCAAATGTGCCAAATACTAAACCAGACTCACCAAAACAGGTTTGCAAAACACACAAAACTGTAATCGGTATAACTCAGTCTATACAAGTCCAAATGCCGAAATTACAAAGGCATATGTTAGCTAAGACATCCAGCTACATTTCATCAGAAGACACCAACTTCCAAATCCCAACCAATTCCAGTCAAAATAGCCAAATACAAACGCAGTTTTCGCATTCTGGCCAAAGCAGAACAGCTACAGTAATTTCGACATAACTCACACTACACTAATCCAAATGACCTGAAATTTTACAGGCACCTTAAACACATCAATACCTACAACTTTTATGTTTTGAGCAAAGTCCAATTCGGCCTCTAACCCTATGATCTAAAACCGGACAGAATTGGGGGTTCATGAACCCTAACTTTTCATTTTTCCATCCAAGTCCAAAATTGATTGCATTTATCAACAATTCACACTCACTAGAGTCATTTTCCACCATTACAATTCATCATACAAGTCCCCAACATCAAGATCATATTAAACCAGAAAATTCCTCAAAAATAGAAAAACTTCACCAAATCACTTCAAACCAAGATAAAAACCAGAAATTTCAGCACTTTAATCACTACTAAGCATAACTTAAGCATCATTAGGTGTAGGAGGAAGTTTGAGCATCACTTACCAAGAAAACAAGAGAGAGGAAGTAGTAGGACACCTTAGCTCTCCAAGAAAGCTTCACCAAATCACTCACTATCACTAACTAAAGGGATTTTATGGAGTAATTGCAAGATCAAATGGTTGGATGGTTCACCTTGAGCAAGATTGGAGCTAAAACTTGAAGAGTTTCTTGCTTCCTTTTGGAGAGAGAGGGCCGGCCATATGAGGAGAAGAAATGGTGATTTTTGAGCAATTTTTTCAAGATATTTACTCAATTTGGTCAAAAGTCAAAAGTGTGAATAGTTGCCAACAAAGTCTAACCAATGGTTGTGTGACACTTGTCACTCCATTAATGCAATCTTATCACTTCTTTTTCTCTCTCACATCAATCATTTCACACACTCTACTTATCTCTTAACACCCGATAAATTTTACACAGTATCCGGAATTTAACCTAATTGGCCGAATTTTTCCGAACTTTTTGCACTAGTGGGTCCCACGTCCGGTATCTGCTCTTAATTTCTCAAAATCTATTCAATACTAGAAAAATCATCTAAAAACTATATTTACTCGTAAAAATAATCTAGAAAATTTTCCGGATACAGAAAGTGTAGAAAACAAGCCATTGAAAATAAGAAAACCTAGGAATATAATAAAACCTAGAAATTGGAAAATTACGGGTTCTCACAAATATTTTCAGCCTTCTTGAGCTGGATTAAGGGCTGATATTTTGCACTAATATCAATGATATTTTATGGTAAGAAAATGGTGGTCAAGTGGTGTGTTCAATCGATAAAAAAGGGCACCGTCGGTTCAACCCGATTTTCCTTATTTCGCACGTACTAGGATTTTTACTTACCATTCACTAACTTATTATTGCTACTTCTTATCACACACTTTATCTTATCTAAAATTCACTCTTAATCACCAAATTTAGTACACACTCCGTAACGGGTACTCACACTACGAAAAGACATAAAAACCTTAGTTTACCCTAACGATGAATGAAAAGGGAAAACTCTTATTTCTATTCTCTATTCCAAACATTGGAGATGTAAATGAGTAGTATAGTTATTATAAGGGAATAAATGGCAAAGAAAAAGTAATTTTAAGAAAATATGAGGGATTTTACAATTCCATAGATTAAAATTAGGGTTTCGATTAAAATGTGAGAGATTTAAAAAAACCTATTAGTCACAAGTAAAACTAGGGTTTTGAGTACAAGTAGGGTTTCTAGTCTTTAAAACAAAGCAATGTCTTAAAATAAAAATAAAAAAAAAGAAACTGTAATATCCTCTTTGAGACAAAACAAAACATTCTCCTAAAAGTCGGGGTATCACAATCTCCCTTCTTTAATAGAATTTCATTCTCGAAATAGCAACCTATAAGCCAAATCTTCTTAATCTTTTCACGAGCTAAGGGTTGGAATACTCTAATACCTCATTAACGAGGTCATCACTAATAGTAAAGTTCACCTCAAGAAATTTGTCACTCTATGTATTTCAATCTAACCAGGAGAGATTAAATAGAGCTATTCTCAAATACAATAGACAAGAAGGTAGCTATGCCACGTATTCTTATTCCGAAATTTTAACACAAGGAGTACTCTTATCACTTATTACGTAATGAAATCCTAAAGCATACTTCGTATCTCAAAAGTTTCACACCCTATCTCTAGGTTTTGCATATGGGTGTCGACCATAATACATTTATCTGATATATCACCAAAGAAATACATATTTAGTTTCAAAATCAAGTAAGCACATAACAAATTTTCACATGCATAAGAGAAATGAAATAAGCTTGCAAAGCTAGCACTTTAACATTCACAGCAACTGGCAAAGTCCAAATCTAACCACAATCTATCAAAACCCTAGCCAACCGTTATTGAACTAGTCGAAGATACCAATCTCCTCAGTCGGGTAAATTTCAAGTCCAATACAAAAATCTTCCATGCTCGGACCTTTGCCACCAGAACTTATCTCAAAATCACTTATGATTTCTAGTCACCTCATAATACACGAGACTATACCTTTTCCGAATTCACAAGTATTCCCTTAGGAAAAGTATTTAGTACTCAAGTACAAGAATCCAAACTAAGAGAATTTACAACTCAGGCCGTACGCTCCCAAGTACAAATCAATAAAGTTTAAGATTCCTACCTGACGTACACATCTATCTACCTCAAGTGCCGTGATAAAAATTTTACACTTACCACTTTCTTAGTTCACAACTTATGCACAAGAAGTGCACTTAGTCCTTTATACATATTCACATAATTGAGACCATATCACCGCGTGGCCTAAGCTCACTCTAGGGCATACCAAAGGGTTTAGCGAATCGCTTGCCCAGCTCTCGCCAGGACTCACTCACTCGAAACTCGAGAAAATAACTTACATTCATAGCAAATAAGTAACACAACAAGTTCAAACTTAATATATACATTGACACTCAGATCCAGCTACAAGACTTATACACGCCCAAATACATTAACGTGTTTACAATCCAATCCAAGTCCAATCAACCCTAGTCAGTTACTAGCGTGAGTATAATTCAAAATTTCCAAACTAGACTATTCTGTACAAGTCTCACGCCTCGCTCGTACCCTCTGCTAAGGAAAACAAATGGAATGGGGTAAGTTATATGCTTAGTGAATAATCAAAGGTAAAAACGTAAAATCACATCCAAATAAACAAGTAAATCAGGATATTTCACATCAATAATAGAAGGGTCGCATCACGATGGTAGGATATGGGTGGCTCCAAAGCCAGGTCAATTCCCCGAGCTTGAACGCCTGTTGACACTCCGTCAACCAAAGTACTCATGGTCCGTAGACTCTGCTTACTTTCCCCGTTTACCTTATCAACCCCCGCTGGCCAGTCAACAGTACACAGTAGCTCGAGCGAAACAAAATCACTTAGCTTTAACAAGGAACAAAATCCCAAGGTTAGCATGGAACTAACTTCGACCATGCCCCAGTTGGCTCGAATAGTTCGTCTACCCTTGGAACCGGGCTGGAACCAAACCCTGAGATATACAATCTCTCAATAGATGATATCTCTCAACAAAATACACAACAAAGTACTTACCCTAACTACACACAGCAAAAAGGGGTTCAACTCGAGTCATGTGATCACCCCCATCAGCACACAGCAAAAGGGTGATACTCAACATAAGGCATGTATTCTCACATATGATATCAAAACAAAGGATGGGTTTAGGTCGAGTGAGATAAAGTATACCCTCGCCTAAGTACCCATTTAGCATATACAGAGCACTTTGACAATTTCACATCAGTAAACAACCCAATTACTCACACAAAATAGTTAGCACGCAAATCAAGGCACTTTATAAGGGTTCACCGACTCTGTCCGATTCGTCACTACCTGTGATAGAAGATTATACTCAACTATCAGTGAATCGACCATCACAAGTGGAAATAAGGACTAAAACGATCAATGTGGCAAAAAGGACAAGGAAATGCATGTGCGAGTGCGCGGAAATGAGAACGGTATGAAAATGGGTTACATGGTTTTGATCATAACTAGAGCTGTGTTTATCGGATCAAGATGTACTAGGTAGGGTCTCGAAGCTAAAACAAAAGGTTACAACTTTCGTGAAGACAACTCGACCCAGTTTTCAGTGGATCTAGGTCAAATTTGCAAAATACAGAACTAGAACTCCAACGGCTAGTTTATTCCCCTATTGAGAATTTGGGCGGCATGCCCCTTGTATTTACCTATTTTTCAACCATTTATGGCTTCAATATTTTTTCCTCAAATCAGTTCCAAAGTCACACATATGCAATGGTAACACAATAGTCCTTCAATTAGGCTCAAAATAATCCAATTACAACACAGGTCTTAACACGGCAACCAAAAATCAAGTTTAAAGACGAATAGCCAATTGGCAGATTTGACGTCTCTTAGCGTATTGGTCACAACCGAAGCTACATTTATTGGAGACATCAACAGAAAATTCGTTCATTTCCAAGGTCAAATTTTTCGATTACAGAACCAGAATTCCACCGTCAGGCTGGTTGACAGTACTGCTTACAAATGACAATAACTCAGGCTACAAAAGTCTGATCAAGGCATTTTTAGAGGCGGTGGAAAGCTACAACATAGAACTAGAGCTTTCATGTTTTGGCCAAATTCTAATTCAATACGGATCAAGGTGGAGAACCTCGGCCAGAATGATGAAATGTCAAAACTGTTCATAGAACTCTACCTATGGCAGTCGAAGGTATTTTTGTCATTTCATGAGGTATTGTGCTGTGATTGAGCTGAAATTTTGTAGAAAGCTATAAAACATCATTTTATACAACTTTCATGTTTGGAGCTAAGTCTAATTCATCCTCCATTATGGCCAAATGGAATCGGTCAGAACAGGGTAGCATGAAAACTCAAATTTGGAATCCAGTGAATTCAAAGTGTAAACTTCACATTTATATCTTAAACCACTACAATAACTTCCTATACAAGATCATATACACCATATACCATCCAAACAACAAGAAATATAAATGAACAATTCAAAACCCTAACTCACAATTTCATCACCACAATCATCAAAACCACTTAAATAGGTATCACAAGACAAGAATATAAGTTACTACAAAATTTAAACAAGCCGAAGGGGAAGTAAGAAGATGAACAGCCATAATACCTCAATAAAAAGCTTTCAAAAGATATCCTTCACCTCGCCTTGTAAGATTTTAGCTCTCCAAGCTTCCTAAGCTCTCCAATTAGAAGTTAATCGTTTTAGTTTGCTTGATTTCTCACTCAAATAAGCTAATCTCAAGATGAAATGGAGTTTTCTTCTCTTGCTCTCTCTCTCCTTGAGGTTCGGCCAAGCTGATGGAATGGAGGAGAAAATGAAGCTTCAAGAAGGTTTATAAGATGGTAATTAGTTTGGGTCAAAGTTAGGTGGATGACCGCCAAGTGTCACCGCAAGATTCAATCTCAATTTTTTTCTTTTTCCTCACTTTTCATGGTCAATATTTTCAGCCTTCTTGATCTGGATTAAGGGCTGATATTTTGCACTAATATCAATGATATTTTATGGTAAGAAAGTGGTCATCAAGTGGTCATCAAGTGGTGTGTTCAATCGATAAAAAAGGGCACCGTCGGTTCAACCCGATTTTCCTTATTTCGCACGTACTAGGATTTTTACTTACCATTCACTAACTTATTATTGCTACTTCTAATCACACACTTTATCTTATCTAAAAATCACTCTTAATCACCAAATTTAGTACACACTCCGTAACGGGTACTCACACTACGAAAAGACGTAAAAACCTTAGTTTATCCTAACGATGAATGAAAAGAGAAAACTCTTAATTCTATTCTCTATTCCAAACATTGGAGATGTAAATGAGTAGTATAGTTATTATAAGGGAATAAATGGCAAAGAAAAAGTAATTTTAAGAAAATATGAGGGATTTTACAATTCCATAGATTAAAATTAGGGTTTCGATTAAAATGTGAGAGATTTAAAAAAACCTATTAGTCACAAGTAAAACTAGGGTTTTGAGTACAAGTAGGGTTTCTAGTCTTTAAAACAAAACAATGTCTTAAAATAAAAATAAAATAAAGAAACTGTAATATCCTCTTTGAGACAACACAAAAGATTCTCCTAAAAGTCGGGGTGTCACAATCTCCCTTCATTAATAGAATTTCATTCTCGAAATTGCAACTTATAAGACAAATCTTCTTAATCTTTTTACGAGCTAAGGGTTGGAATACTCTAATACCTCATTAACGTGGTCATCACTAATAGTAAAGTTCACCTCAAGAAATTTTTCACTCTATGTATTTCAATCCAACCAGGAGAGATTAAATAGAGCTATTGTCAAATGAAAAAGACAAGAATGTAGCTATGCCACGTATTCTTATTCCGAAATTTTAACACAAGGAGTACTCTTATCACTTATTACGTAATGAAATCCTAAAGCATAAATTTTAACACAAGGTATTTTTGTCATTTCACGAGGTATTGTGCTGGGATTGAGCTGAAATTTTTGTAGAAAGCTATAAAACATCATTTTATACAACTTTCATGTTTGGAGCTAAGTCTAATTCAGCCTCCATTATGGCCAAATGGAACTGGTCAGAACAGGGTAGCATGAAAATTCAAATCTGGAATCTAGTGAATTCAAAGTGTAAACTTCACATTTCTATATTAACCCACTACTATAACTTCCTATACAAGATCATATACACCATATACCGTCTAAACAACAACAAATATAAATGAACAAATCAAAACCCTAACTCACAATTTCATCACCACAATCATCAAAACCACTTAAATAGGTATCACAAGACAAGAATACAAGTTACTACATAATTTAAACAAGCCTAAGGGGAAGTAAGAAGATGAACAGCCATAATACCTCAATAAAAAGCTTTCAAAAGATATCCTTCACCTCGCCTTGTAAGATTTTAGCTCTCCAAGCTTCCTAAGCTCTCCAATTAGAACTTAATCGGTTTAATTTGCTTGATTTCTCACTCAAACAAGCTAAGCTCAAGATGAAATGGAGTTTTCTTCTCTTGCAGTCTCTCTCCTTGAGGTTCGGGCAAGCTGATGGAATGGAGGAGAAAATGAAGCTTCAAGAAGGTTTATAAGATGGTAATTTGTTTGGGTCAAAGTTAGGTGAATGACCGCCAAGTGTCACCATAAGATTCAATCTCAATTTTTTTCTTTTTCCTCGCTTTTCTTGGTCAATATTTTCGGCCATCTTGAGCTGGATTAAGGGCTGATATTTTGCACTAATATCAATGATATTTTATGGTAAGAAAGTGGTGGTCAAGTGGTGTGTTCAATCGGTAACAAACGGCACCCGTCGGTTCAACCCGATTTTCCTTATTTCGCACGTACTAGGGTTTTCACTTACCGTTCACTAACTTATTATTACTACTTCTAATCACATACTTTATCTTATCTAAAACTCACTCTTAATCACCTAATTTAGTTCACAGTCTGTACCGGGTACTCACACTACTTTGTTTTTTGTGTTTTGGTCAAATGCTAATTCAATACAGATCAAGGTGAAAAACCTCAGCCAGAATGATGAAATGTCAAAACTGTTCACAGAACTCTACCTATGGCAGTCACGGGTAAAATCATGAAATCGAAGGGAAAAAGAGAATTTGGACCGTGATATCGTGTCAAGATTTTAAATGAAAGTTCAAAGTTCCAAAGAGACTTTATATTAAACCGTGAAATCAAACGTAAAACAGTCCAACAATCACAAAGGAAGGTGAAAATTTCTTAAAGGAGTAATTTAGTTGAAATAGAAATTTTCCAATTTAGAGTGACATTACTTTGAAAAATTGTATCTCGAGTTTCGTAAGTCCAAAAATAGAAAACTTTATACCATTGAAAACTAAATTCAGAGTACTAAAAGTTCTCTGAAGACACTTTTATACTATTCCAACTAGAAAGCATTCATAATTCAACTCAAAGTTTCAGTTTCAAGAAGACAGGTTTGAACCAGTCTTGGTAAACTTTGGAAATTCGGCATAATTCACGGAAAGCAAATCAGCCTTTGAAATCGTAACACAATAAGAGTTTTGTGTATCTAGATACACAACAAATGGAACTAAATTTGGAGTTTCGAGTATCTAGATACATCAGTTCATAGTTGGTCGCGTTTTACAAACTGTTCAGTCATTTTCCAGATTTGAAAAGCTATCTTTGAAGTATCATTTAGCCATCGAAATGGCATTGAAAATACACCAAATTTGGTAAAATCTTCCACATGTGACCTATATCTCTACCAAATTTCACGCAAAAATCACGTGGGAAGACAATTAACAAAATAGTCAAAGTTCAGGAAAATTTCAGAGCAAATCTGCTGTCCGTGGTTCTCTTTCCTTTTCAAACATTTTGTCCCACACAATCAACCTCAATTAGCTCAAATGTTGAAACTAAGGTTCCATAAACATCCAATGAGAAATTTAGAGGTAATTCACATCAAATTTTTAGAAACAAAGCATTCCAAAACAAGTTTGATCATTCAGCCAGCAAGAGGGAGGAAACTTTCCAATTTCTAGTTTTGCTGCAATTTAAAAATCAGGCCATATCTCACTCTATACAAATTCAAATAAAGAATGGTTGGTGGCATTGGAAACTAGGTTCCGAAAGCTACATTTCATCAGAAGAAATTGTTCGCAAAATCAGTTCACAGCTTCTCATTTCCATTCGAATGAACAGGCTGAACAGAACAACCGACTTTATCAGTTCACCGCAGTTCACATAATGTCGCGCCCCATTTTTTATAAGAAAAATGAAAGACGAATTTAGAAAAAATGGCTTTTGATTTAATTTTTTTATTGGAAAATGAATTTTTGATTTAAAAAGAAAATGAAAAACATGGGTCTAAATGGGACTTGAAAATGCGATGATTTGACACAAAATATAGTTTAAAAAAGGTTTTTTGAATGAAAAATGGAGTCGCCACTTGGTATAGAGTTAAGGTGTACCAAGTCACCTAAAAATGAATTTTTAAAGAAAAAAATAGAAAACCCTTTTTAAACGACTCCAAGTCTACGAAAACTAGAGAAAAAGATTCGGGAGTCACATTTGAAGAAAGGGAAGGCGAGGATAAGAATCCAAGGCACCCTTTCAACCTAGCCATGGTTAGTTGTGCGATTTAGTCAAAGATTTTCTTATTTTAACCTAAAGATTTATCACATTTGGATGTACTATATGAATGCAAACCCTAGACCTAAGAGGGTATCGGGGGGTCGAAATTTCTCTTGAAAGCTCAATTGGTACCAATCACATTAATTGTGATGCCCAATATGGACTCTTTGGAGAGGTCACGAATAATGCAAAAATATGAGACTCTAAGAAAAGAAAAGGAAAATAAAAATAATTGTATAAATATACGTGACCTAAAGGAATGCATCATATCGAGTGCGGGGGACTAATGTTCGTGACTCAATGTTCCCTTTAATAGAGGGAATACGTGCGTGCTAAGACTAGAAAGCCAAACTCGTCCATATCCCATACCCAAGGGGTTTTCCTAATCTAGCGTGCAAACGATCTAACCTAGTTTCTATTTCTTAAATGAAATGCAAGTCTAATGTTATGTTTTCAAACAAAGGGGTAAGGAATATATATATAAGGGAAAATACGGAATAGGGGATATAAGTAGAAGGGGATATGGGATAAAGGATGTACATATATAAGAAAGTGTCATGCAACATGGTAAAAACCCTAAAAAGTGAAAGCATGCATGAGATGAAGTGATTTTATCACACAACCATGATCTAACGCTCGAGGGGCTCCTAAGGGTCTAGCGTTGGACTAGCCCATGTCTACAATTTCCCACTAGCATTGGACTAGTGAAAAAAGTCGGAACAAAGGGCCACAACTAGCGTTGGACTAGTGTGGATTCAAAAAATTGACCACAACTAGCATTGGACTAGTGTGGTGACGTCACACATCGGTTACAATCAAATAAATCATGTAAGACCTAATAAAAACATGTAAACACATAAATCACGTATAGCACATAACACATAAGCATGATATCTAGATGTAAGACCCTAAGAAAGCGGATAACACATAAGCATATAGGCACACACAAGCACATAGCACATAAGCCCTATCTATTACAAAAGGGGAGGCCCTACTACAATCTAAAAGGGGAAATAAATAAATAATTAAAAGAAATACCTAACTATTATAACTGTGGCATTTAATTGCCTTCCCCAAATAATTATAAATTGAATTAAAATAAATAAACAAAATTGAAACAAATAAAGCGAATAAATAAATAACTAAAATAAAACATTCAAAAGGCATGCAATTAAACACGTAAAATAACGTATGGGTAGGGTCAAATAAAGTCAAAATAAAGGTTAGAATGTACTCCCTTGAATTGGTGCCCTAATTAAGCGAAATTACTTATTTACCCTCCAAAAATAAAAGAAAAGGTCAAGGCATCACAAAATATCACATAAATATGAAATTAAATCATTAAAAGCATTGAAATAACTAAACAGTCCATATTCACAACATTAGGATCCAATTGAAAGGAAAAAGAAAGTTTAAGGGATCAATTTTGATTAATTTTTCAATTGCTTGGGCCATAGTGAAACACAGGGAGACTTGGGGGGCCAAAGTGTAATTTTTAGAAGTTATCCATGCATGCAAATGAAAGTGTTCTAGGCAAAAAACTGAAGCGATTTCTTTCTTTTTGCTTGTATCATTTCTGCTGCAACTTCCTTCCCACTTTCAAACACTAAATTCAAATTTGATCTCATACTTTAAACAAAAACATGATCTTGGCATCCAAACAAGCAAAATCATAAAAAGAGATCATGCAAATATTAAAAAAAATTCATGCAAAAGGCCTGGAGAAGCTTTTGATAACAAGAAAAGCTACTGCAAGCTTGTTTCCAACGGATACTTCAGATTTGAACATCAAATTTGATCAAAACTTTTTAAACCAAACCTCCAAACTTTGAACTAAGCACTAAAACACATAACTTAAACATTCAAACAAGCAAGGATTAGGGAATTAAACCAATACCAAAGAAACTTTCATGCAAAAATGGTTTTAAACTTCAGCATTATCGCATGGCAGAGTCGCTCAGGCCTCTCAAACTGAAAACCCAACCTCAAGTTCTTATCATGCATGCAAGGGAATGACAAAAATCAGAAATACTGAGGATCTTCATGCAAACAAAAATACAGACAAAACTTTCTGCCAAGAAAATGCGGCAGCTAAAGAGGATTTCTACGATAGCTTTGGGTAGGCTGAATTTGCTCTTCTGCAATTTTCTTTAGCAACTTAACAAGATGGCAAAAGTTTAAACAAAGCTCACACTTTATCAATTCTCCTACCACCACCATTGACACAAGATTGAGTATGCAAACAAAGTGATGAAAAAAAACCAGCTTTGTGGGAGTGTTTCGTGAAGAAGGAAAAAACAGCAAAACATGAGAATGAAATGCAGTTTTTCATCATTCAAACAAGAATTCCAACTATAAGCACTTCATTGGATAGATTAAAGCAATAAAGGTGACCCAAACACACACAGAGCAGCAAAAGATACCTGAGATTTCATGCATCAAGAAACGCTACAAGCACCCGTATCTCCATAACACAAGGGAATGTAAAATTGCAGCAGAGGCATGAAGATACTCACGGCAAACATGCCTACAGCCCATTATCATAGGAATCGAACACCAACAGACCAAAACTTGAACAAACAAAAGGGAAGTCACGGCTGCCGCAAATTTTAACTACTTGTTGCAGTCCAATGGTATACCGCACCTTACTACTTGAAATGGCAGCAAACATACACATGGGATACCATGAAACAACAAACAAAATCCAAGAGGTAGCTTAAGCCATTTTGGAAAACTTTAACAGCTCAAAAGGTTGATTTTTTTTTTCAATTGCTGCGACAAAACCAGAACTCCAAACCCGTTGCAGTAGACCTTCATACACAAACGTAACCAAACTATGATTCAAGCAAACCTCATGGACTTATCAAGGAAAAACCTACAGAAAGGCTCTTAAACACCTCATTAGAATTCAATACTAAGCACATAAACAAAAAACTGAGTTGGCAGAAAGGCTAGCAAAAACCAAATTCGTTCATGAAAACCCTACATAATTTCTGATCTCTTCTCTGCAATTTTCCCATTCATACACTAAAACCCCAAACAAGATCATGCAAAATCTGGGAAAATGTTCTATAACTTCACAACCATGACATTCTGGGCACACGCGGCTAACAAAATTCAACCAAAGCAGCAATCTTTCGAACCAACACAACACTTTATACCATTCCTAACGTCAAATGGATCAAATACTACATTCTAACGCAATATTATAACGGAGAAGTGGAGCTAAACAACAAAGGAAGAACATGAAATGCAGAGAGCAAAAGAACGAAAGAAAGTTCAAAGATTACCTCTTGGTAAGATGAACAAATTCAAGCTACTAGTGGAAAACTGCAAAATTTCCTCCTGGGACTGATCTCCTGGGACTGATGGGCCGCAGCTTGAAGCTATTCCTCCGTAACTTGCAGCTTTTTTTCAGGGTTTTTCTCCTCTCCACTGTTTTTTTTTCAGACTTCCTCCCAATACCCTAGCCGCCTACTCTCTTGCTTCCTCCCTGTCTTTTTTTCTCTCGCGAAGCTCCTTCGATCTTCCCCGAAACTTCCCCCAGCTTTCCCCTGCTTTTTTCTCTAGCCGTCAAAAAACCTTTCCCCCGAAACCTTAGCTTTCCACAGCTTTTTATATCAGAAACTCTCTCCTGAAACCTAGCATCTAAGGCTCGGAAAAAACTCCATCTTTTTTTGCATTTTTTTTACAACCTTAGATTTTCATGTTTTCTGATAAACCTTGGATCAAGCCAAGTGTCTTCTTTTGGGATCATCAGACGGAGGAGAAAATTGAGTAAACAATGGAGCTGAAAATTTTTCTTTTTATATCTGCGTTTTTGCAGATAAAAATGTAGAGGGGTTTTGATTGTATGCTTCTCGGGTGCATGAGCTCGCTTTTTCTTTTTTTTCACTTTCCCTTCAAAGAATTATTTAATTAATAATAAACAAAATAACCAAGAAATAACAATTTAAGTAAAAATCGAATGAAATGAACGAAACAAGGAATAATAGATAAAAAAGCTAAATATTTTTTTTGAGTGATGATTTTCCTTTTTTTTAATTAAATAACAGTAAACTTGAATCTAAAAGAAATAAAGCATATTTTTGTGAATGATTTTCTTTTTTCGATAAATTCTACGCTAAAATGAGTTAAAAATAAAAATAAAAATAAGAGACTAAAAGTAAATAAAAACTAACATGAAAAAAATAAAAATAATAGTAAATAAAAATACACTAAAAATTTAGTATCTACAGTTTGCCCCTCTTTGTCTAAGTTTCGAAGAAACTTGAGACAAAGACGTAGACACCAAATACTTACCTGTGTTATTCGGCTACAAACTACTCGGGCGACTGACGTTTTTGAAATGAGGACTGACCCCTTTCACAAAATTTTAAAATGGGACTGAACCAGACAAGAAATTTAAAATCGAGACTGACTCGAAACAAGAATTTAAATCATGAGACTGGCCCTAACAAGAATTTAAATCATGGGAATAGCCCGAACGAAAATTTAAATCATGGGACTGACCCGAGTGAGAAATTTAAATCATAGAACTGACCTGAACAAGGAATTTAAATCATGGGACTGACCCGAACAAAAATTTAAATCATGGGACTGACTCGAACGAGAATTTAAATCATGGGACTGATCCGAACAAGAATTTAAACATGGGACTGACCCGAACAAGAAATTTAAATTATGGGACTGACCCGAACAAGGAATTTAAATCATGGGACTGACCCGAGCAGAAAATTTAAACATGGGACTAGCCCGAACGAGAATTTAAACATGGGACTGGCCCGAACGAAAATTTAAACTTGGGACTAGCCCGAACGAGAATATTTAAACATGGGACGGACTCGGACGAAAACTTAATCATGGGACTGACCCGAACGAGAAATTTAAACATGGGACTGACCCGAACGAGAAATTTAAACATAGAACTTATGACGCCCCGAAAGAATGAGTTTGAGAACTCAAAAATTTTTTATATATTTTGTACACATTATTTTGTTTCCTTGTCTATAATTTTATGCCTTTCTTCAATATATTAATTTCTTATACATTTTTATAAGGGATTATAGTTTTCCAATCATTTTTCTAGTATAAATTAGTTCCGGAGAAATAAAGAGTGTATGTTGGACGTGGGACCCGCTAGTTGCGTTAAGTGCGATAAATTCGACCAATTAGATTACGTTTTGTATATCGGGATTATTATACTAGGTGTTAAGAGATAATTAGAAGTTGTTTAGATGGATTAATCTTGGAGAGACAAAGGGATAAGAATGACTTAAGAAGGTGCCAAGTGTCATGACCCTATTGCAAGTTGGACTTTTGACCATCTTACCTCAGCTTTACTAAAACCAAAATTTGACCAAAAATCAAGCCATTTTCTTCTTCTTATGGCTGAAACTTTGAGAGCAAGAGAGAGAGAAAAACCTTCATCTTTCACTCCAATTTCTTACTCCAATCTTGAGTTCTAACCGATAGAATTGCAAATTACTCCATCAAATTTGTTTACTAAGGTAGATTAAAGGATTGAGTGGAGTGATTTTGAAGGGACAAGCTCCAAGCTACTACCTTTCTTGTGGTTTTAAGGTATTTTGCCAAGAACATCCTCTTTACTTCAATTCATTGCTTATTAGTGGTTTTTAGTTGTTTTAGATGTTGTTTTGTGGAAGATTAGCACTTGAATGCAGGAATTCCAGGTTAGGGTTTTGAATGACCCTGTTCTGTCCGGTTTTTTTTGAGCATGTTAGAGGCTGAATCAGGCTTAAGTTAAAACATGAACATTGTAGAGAATGATGTTTTATAGTTTCCTACAAAATTTCAGCTCAATCGAAGCAACGTAGCCTATGAAAAGACTGAAATACCCTTGCTGCCCTGTTTCTGTCCGAACCTGAAAATCAGCTTTGGTGATTGGTTAATTTGATTGGAAATACTACCGATTTGGTTGTTGATGTCTTCTTAAGAATTATAGCTCATATTGTAGCTTTCAAATGGCTTTGGAATCACTTGAATTGGAGTTGTATATGCTGAGATATGACTGAATGAATCAGGACTGCCACAGTAAACTTTGAATTGGAAAATCTGGAGTTGTTTTGGTAAATTTGACCTAGTTAGGGTGAGAACGGAACTGAATGGTCTTCATGAAAGTTATAGATCTCTGTCTTAGATTCGAAACGGTGTAAATTACACCCCAATCCAATAAGTGTAACTCCAGTTGTGTCCGTTCTGCTAAATGACGTCAAAACTGTCTTTTGATTCTAGGGTTTAATTGGGGGTTTTTCTAATGGTGGCTCTTAAGCTTCTAATTAGCTTTGATCGACGGATATTGTGGCCTAATTGGAGATATTTTATTGCTTATTAACCGTATGTGTGATTGGTAATATATTGTAGGTTGGAAATGAAGTATTTATGGGGAAATGCTGTCCGAACTTATAGAGTGTATGATTGCTTTGAGTTTGTGATTAAAGGCTTGGATTTGAGCAAGGTAATGATATATGATGGATGGTTTCTGAGCTGTGGAGGTGAGTGACCCTAAACTACTTCCAAAGTTACTTTTGAATGTTTTCTTACATTATTTACTCGACTGCATATCATGAGTGTTTGCATGTGGTCCATGACATGTTTTGGCTCAAACGAGTACTTGGAATTTGTGTGCTGAACACCAACGTCTCCATCCCGTGTAAAGTTTATCTGGAGCACCAACGTTGCTCCCTCTTACTGTTCAGCGTTAACATTAAAAGATCTCTTTGAGCGTTGGATGTTTAAGTACAATGATTTCACTGGCTCATGAGAGCAATAAACGTACATTTGATTATCAATTCATGACATCATTGAAATGAACGATTGTGGAATATATTTGATTACTGATTTTATCAGTTACTCACTGAGCTTTTAACTCACCCCAAAACTATTTTATACCCCTCCACAGGGCTGCTCGAGGCGAAGGAAGGGCTTGTAGTACTTATTCACGTGACTGGATGGCATATATCTTGTACAGTTTGGATTTGGAATCATTTTAGGTATAGTTGGGAATTGTTTCCGCTTCGCTTATGACATGTAATTATTGGAGAATTTGATGTATACTTGAGGTTTATATTGCAATATATTTGAGGACTGTAGTGAACGACTGAGTCTCGGCGAGAGCTGGGCAGGTGGTCCGCCGAACCCTTTGGTTCGCCTTAGGGTGAGATGGGGCTGTCAAAGAACTGGCCTGAACGAGAAATTTAAAACGGGAAATTCTAGTATACTTACCTAAGAATTGCCCAAAATTTTGCTCCAGTAGAGGTTAAGTTTTGCATCTGAGCCAATAATTGATTCTGCATTGCCATGTTGTTGCACCTTTTGATCAAACTTGTTTGCAATATTTTAGATCTACCTTTGTTCACTGGAAAACTCTTTCCGATACCGACTCCAGTGCGAAGTGTTGATTGTTTTCATCCATGCATAAAATTTTTCTGCAAAAGAGAAAGAACAAAGAAATTGCCACCATTATTTGATCCGTTTTCCCTTTGAGAATCGTGTAAACATGAGTTTTTTGATGCCTTTGTCAACTTTTGCTGTGGCATTTTCCCAAGCTAACCAGGTATGCATTTTGCCATATTATAAAAACCCGCGTGGCCGACTTTGCTAGATCTCAACCATTTCCAAAAAAAAAGACTGAATCCAAGTATGCTTCAAATAAACTATGGGGTTGTTATTCACCAAAATTCAATGATTAAAAATGATGTATGTAAGGTAATTTCACATGTTATGCAGAAATGAATATGCAAAAGAATACAAATACCACCAACTGTGCTTAAACTTACAAAATACCATGAATACAAGCAATTGAAGAAAATGAGATTCGTAAGAATGTATTTTTGCAGAAAAGATATTTTTTTACAAAGTGACACAGGTTTCAGCCAACAAATGTCATATTCGAATCTCTGGATATTTTTGTTCTGGAATTCAACATTGGCAGAAGTATTACAAAACGAAGAGAAATCCAAGTGAACCAAGTCACCAGCTGTTCCTTCTCGTGCTCGCTTGCTGCAAAACCCTACCTTGGCGCCCTTTCAGGTTTTCACCAAGGTCGCTCACCCTTTTTTCGTTTTTGTTTTGCTTTTCTTTTCCTTTTTCCTCTTCTTTTCTTCTTCTTTTTCTCTTCTTCTTCTTTTTTTCTCTTTCTCTTTTATTTTTTTTGAGGTGCCCTTTCGGGTTTTTACCTAAAGAACAATGGAAAATCTCGACCATGATCAACTCCGAAATGTGAGTTGAAGATTGCTGGCATCAGTAAAATGCGCTTCCCTTATAAGCATAGGCGAAGGCATTATGAACATCACTTGCCAGTTGATTAGCGAACTTCCTAATAGAAATACAGCAAGTGACGACAGGCAGGACTTTGAGCTTTTGCAATGAGGTTAGGTAGGGTGTTTTCAAGAAAAGTTGAGGCTTGAAAGCAAATTTTTTTTTTGATGAGAGGTGTGAAATAACCTGAGATTGCATCATTTTTGAAATCATCTCCAATTTTTGAACAAAACTGAGAAAAATTTGCCCCAGTTTGATTGGATTTTTCTCTCGTTACATTTTCTTCATTGCATTTTCCTAACTTTTGCATTTTTCTCAAAAAAAAAAAAATTTGCCCCAATGTGGGGTTTTTCTTCTCCTTTTTCTTTGTTGTTGTTTGTTTTTTTCTTTTCTTTTTTCAAAATAAATTTGCCCCAGTGTGGGGTTTTTTCTTTTCCTCTTTTTCTTTTGGATCATCTCTCTTTCAAAATAAATTTGCCCCAGTGTGGGGTTTGCAATTCTTAGGGGCTGCCAAACGAAAATGATTGTTCTGATAGCTTAAAGGGGATGACTAGGGATGAAATGTTTTGATTGGAAAAGAAGATGGCCTGACTTTTGTCTCGTTTCTTGCGTGACTTCTAAAAGAAATTTGCATAATCAGATAAAAAACTTCTTACACATGTTTGAGCTGATAGGTTGAGAGAATGTCAATCCATCCATCTCAACTAGAACAAGTGCTCCACCCGGTAGTACCTTTTGAATGACAAATGGGCCTTGCCAGTTTGGAGCAAATTTGCCTTTGGTTTCATCTTGCATTGGCAAAATTCGCTTTAGCACTTTGTCCCCTACTTCAAAGGATCGCCGATGGACCTTTTGTTGTAAGCTCGGGCCATGCGTTTTTGGTAGCATTGGCCATGACATATAGCATTCAGACACTTTTCATCGATCGGAGCCAATTATTCATGACGCTGCTTTAACCAATCATCTTCTTCTAACTTCGCTTCCATTAGAATACGCAATAAAAAGGATTTCTTTGTCTGCTTTTCATTCAGATGTATACTAATCTTTATTTCTTTGACCTCAGTCTCAGTGCCAATGTTAACAATTTCTGTTTCTTCCAGGTTCGATTTGAATTTCTCTTCATATTGCTCGAGACCTTTTGAAAAAGAATCAGAAACTTCCTCACTATTACTCTCGTTTTGAATTTCGGATTCCATAGTCCCAAAGTCGTGAGTGATATCGAGATTGCCATCATTGGATTCCAGAGCAGTGATATCCAAAGGGTCAAATAATTTTATTTTTAGTCGTCTGAAAGAATTTAGAAGGAAATTAAAAATAATAAGCAATCAACCAGATAAACAAAATGGTATGAAAAGATGTAACTATACACTCTATTGAAAAACACAGGAACTTGATAATGCAAAAATTGTTTTAGCAAAAAAACTTGATTGAGCTTGATAAAACTATTTACACAAAACAGTGACAATTTTCATGAATTTTAGCAAATGACAATCCCCAGATTCACCGAAATTCCCTTCGAGAGGGAAGATACTCGGCAATCCAATTGTGCAAATCTCCTTCAGGATTTTCAAATTTCTTCGTTGGGGGTGGATGCCTCAAAGGCATCTTTGTGTTCGGGAAAGAGATTTGTACTTATGCTCGGTCCTTGTTCACCCTTTTTCCTTAGTACTGTTTCCCTTACCTCGATCATGTCTTGAATTCTATGTTTAAGGAGTCGGCAATTGGCAGTGGTGTGACCAGGTGCCCCTGAATGATAAGCACAAATAGCCTGTGGATTGTATCCAGCAGGTGTGCCATAAGGGTAAGTTGGAGGGCGAATCACACCTATTTTACCGGCAGCCTTTAATTGCTCATACAACTTGTCCAAAAGCCTGCCTAGGTTGGTGAATATTCAGGTACGGCTTTGATTGTAGGCTTCAGTGGGTTGGGGATAGTTATAAGTGGGTCTGTTTGGTGGGGAAAATCTCTGGTTGTAAGGAGGACGAGGACGAGTTTGTTGAAAATTTGGTTGAGATATTTGAAAAGGGGTCGTAGACGGATTGGCGTAATTTGGGCGAGGTCAGGGATGGGAGATATTGGTATTGTAGACAGGGTGAGGCTTTGGATAGTAGGGATAAGGTGGTGAATATGTTGGTTTATGTTGAAATCTGGGTCTTGGTGTAGGGTTTTGATCCCAGATGAAGGCAGCTTCCCCTTCTTTCTTTTTAAATTGCGGCTTTTTCCCACTGCTCCCCAGCCTTTACAAAGCATCTAATTGTGATTTAAGGGCAGAGACATTAACGATCTTCCCAGCTCTTACGAAGTTATCGTATTCTTCGAGTTTATTGACAATAGCGGCAAATGAGCATCTAGTCATACGGAAGATTTCCTCAAAGTACGGAGGATCATGTGCCTTAATAAAGGTGCGGATAATTTCGTCCTCAGTCATTGGTGGCTCAACTTTTGCAGCTATTTTCCTCAATCTCTTGGCATAGGTTTTGTGGTCCTCAGAGGGTTTTCTCTTTGTTCCTTCCAATGTGGTTCGTGCTGGAGCCAGCTTACAGTTGTACTCATACTGCCTCACAAAAGCATTGGACAAGTCAAGCCAGGTCTTTACTTCCTCGAGTTTCAGATTGGAATACCAGTCAAATACATCCCCCTCCAGACTTTCTGGGAATAGCCTTAGAGGCAGATTCTCGTCATCTATGGGCCTTCCCAACTTGTTAGCAAATAGACGGAAGTGCGTTTTGGGATTGCCAGTTCCATCATACTTGTTAAATTTTGTGGTCTTGAACCCCACAGGCAACTGTACATTTGGGAAGAGACAAAGTTCATCATAGTCCAGCACTCCTTGCTTGTTTAACCCTTGACTTTTCCTCATAAATTCGTCGAAACGGTCTAGGCGCTTGAGCAATTTCATATCAACAAGAGCAGAAGATTCTCCTATCTCTGGTTTAACTTGGACAGTATGGTCTGGCAGTAAGGGCTCTGCGGTAGTGTGATAAAAAGCATGTGGTTCGGGGGGTATATTCGAAGTGACTTGGGGGTGTGGACCTCGTATGCGAGTAGGAAGAAATGAAGGATTAGGAGAGTAAGTGTATGGCAAATTTGTGGTGGCATAGGTGAAAGTTTCTTCGGGTGGAATAGGGAAGGATGGAGTAAAGGTAGTTTGAGTTGAAGGTATGACAAATGATTCTTGCTCAGGTTGTCTGACGGGTACGGGCTCGGGTTGAACTCTGCTGCTGATAAGCTTATCAATCAATTTCCTTTGGGCCGCCATCTCTGTAGCCATCTCATCAAACTTAATAAGCAGCTCGGTTAGCTGAACCCCTAAACTTGTAGTCTCAGGTTGAGCTGCAGTAGCAGACCTATCCGACCGGTCCGGTTGTGAACTCATGTTTACACGACTCCTCTGGGCTTGACTACGGGATCGTGTTATGATGGGGTTTCGATGAGAAACTATGTTTAAATATTACCTGAAATTTTTGAAAGGAATCACCTTTAGATTTAGCCCTTGCTTAGCTTTTCCAACAAAAATAAAATAAAGAAAAAGAAAAAGATAGGAGTTAGTAAATATCCAAAAAATTCAGATGCATGTCCTATGGGGGAACCCTTTTAGTGCCAAGGATAGGCCTAACATGATGTAATCCTCTGAGGTAGGCACTATACCATACCTGATGGATCCAATCAACTCATTGACATTTGATTAGAAAGTAATTTGACAATTTTGAACCAATTGAACAGCGGGAGACCTTTTAATGAAGGAATGGTTTTGATCGGCACAGGAACTCGTACAAATCAATTTAACTTTGACGAGCCTGCTACTGGAGAAATTTAAAATTTCTTAACCGTACAAATCAATTTAACTTTGACGAGCCTGCTACTGGAGAAATTTGAAATTTCTTAACACGGATCGAAACCCTAATGAATACATTTTGATGATTTTCTCAAAACAATTAGCCATTTTAATTCTAAAATTTGGCACTGAAACCCTAAATTCTCAAATGGATCGGATGAAATCGATAAACTATTAAAAATTTACTGGGTCACCCTAAAGATGGGTAAATTGGTCCAATGAAATTGATGATTTATTCAAAATCGATCGAATTGCCCTAAAAATAGGTAGACTGGTCAGCTGAATTGAATGAAATTGATGATCCCTTCAAAATCGACTCGATTGCCCTAAAAATAGGTAAATTAGCCAAATGAATAAAATGGAGTTAATGATTCATTCAAAAATGATTAGATTGTCCTAAAATTGAATGAATGGACAAAATAGATTGGATGAAATTGATGGTTAAAATGGTCCAATGGATTGAATGAAATTGATGGTTTATTCAAAAATTGATCAAATTGTCTACTCATTGGTAGTTTCAAGAAAATCATTGCGATGCATTAATCTATGAACCTCCTAAAATCAAAATTTGGCAACAATACTGTCGCGCCCCACTTTTCATGTTGGTGTGTGTGGTGTGTGAGATATGTATGTGGACATGTGTAAAAGTGAAAATAAAGGCCGTGGGATTGTGAAATGCGACGGTTTGGCCAAATAAAGTTCAAAAAGGATTTTTGTATGAAAAATGGAGTCGCCACTTGGTATAGAGTTAGGGTGTACCAAGTCACCAAAAAAAAATGATTTTTTGTTTTTGAACGAAAAAGTAAATAAACCCTTTGAAAGAACTTTTAGGTCTTCGTAACCAAAGAAAGGGATCGAGGGTCACATTTGATAAGGGAGAAGGCAAAGGCAACGCCTAAGGCACTCCCTTACCCTAGCCAAAGCTAGTTGCGTGACTTAGCCCCACTTTTCCTAATTATTCTACCCAAAGTATGTATCGCATGTTGGATATGACTATATGAGTGCAAAACCTAGACCTAGGAGGACATGGGGGGTAAAATTTCTCTCCAAAGCTTGAGTGATGCTGTGACGGCCCCACCTCCCCCTAAGGCGAACCAGAGGGTTCGGCGGGCCGCCTGCCCAGCTCTCGCCGGGACTCAGTCGCTCACTACAGTTCTCAACCCAATTACAATATAAATCTCAAAATTACATCAAATTCTCCAATAATTACATATCACAAATGCAGCGGAAACTAATTCCAATCGTGGGATGTATACTTACATCCATATCAATTTCAAATATTTATACAAGACCAACTCGTACATAAAATAGATCCAAACTTAAACTGTACACGATATAAGCCATCCAGTCACGTGAATAAGCACTCCAAGCTTTTCTTCGCCTTGAGCCCTGTGGGGGGGGAAATAAAACATTTTTGGGGTGAGCTAGAAGCTCAGCGAGTAACCATTAAAATCAGTAATCAATTCAGTTTCACAGTCGTTCATTTCAGTGATGTCATGATTTCAAGATCAAAGGTACATTTATTGCTCTCGTGAGCCAGCGAAATCGTTGTACTTAAACACCCAACGCTCCAAACAAACATTAAACAGTAAACAGTCAGTGGGGGAGCCATTTGCTCCAGATGAACAGTACACAGAGGTGGAGACGTTGGTGTTCAGCACACGAATTCCAAGCACTCATTTAAGCCAAAACATGTCATGGGCCACATGCAAGCACTCATGATATGCAATCAAGTAAATAGTGCAATAAACGGTTCATAAGTAATTTTGGAAACAGTTTAGGGTCACTCACCTCCACGGCTCAGAAACCATCCATCATGTATCATTGCCTTGCTCAACTCCAAGCCTTAGATCACAAACCCAATGCAAACAAGCCCCTTCAAAGTTCGGACAGCACTTCCCCTACATTTGCTAACTTTTCCAGCCATCATGGCTTCATTATTACTCCAGCCAGTCCCAAAGTCACACAAATAAGTTCATCTAATATCCATTCAGCAAGCTCCAAGTAGTACAAAGACAAGTCAAGCTAGGGAAAAGTCCGGAAATGAAGGTTAAGCTCAAAACCAGAAAAACAGTTTTGACGTCATAATGCGGTAATGGCACAACTCTCACTACAATTATCGGTTGGGGGTGTAAGACCCACCGTTTCGAAGCTATGAAACAGGGCTACAACAATGTAGAAGGTCACTCAATCCAGTTCCTAGCTTAACTAGGTCGAAAATGCCAAATACTATACCAGAATTACCAAAACAGGTTTGCAAATCACATAAAACTGTAATCGGTATATCTCAGTCCATACAAGTCCAAATGCCGAAATTTCAAAGGCATAAGTTAGCTAAGACATCCAGCTACATTTCATCAGAAGACACCAACTCCAAAATCCAAACCAATTCCAGTCAAAATGGCGAATTACTATCGCAGTTTTCGCATTCTGATCAAAGCAGAACAGCTACAGTAATTTCGGCATAACTCACTCTACACTAATCCAAATGACCTGAAATTTTATAGGCACCTCAAACACATCAATACCTACAACTTTCATGTTTTGAGCAAAGTCCAATTCGGCCTCTAACCTTATATAAAACCGGACAGAATTAGGGGTTTATGAACCCTAACTTTCCAAAATTTATTCCAAATCCAAAATTGGTTGCAAATATCAATCATTTCCATCCACTAGAGTCATAACCCCTCATTATCAATCATCATAAACAACCACAACACCATAATCCAATTAAACCATAAAAATCATCATAAAATTGAAAACTTCACCAAATCACTTCAAACCAAGATAAAAACCAGAAATTTCAGCACTCTAATCACTACTAATCATATCTTAAGCATCAATAGGTGTAGGTGGAAGTTTAAGCTTCACTTACCAAGAAACAAGAGAGAGAGAGATGTTGGCCACCTTAGACCTTCAAACAAACTTCACTACAACACTTACTAGCACTAGAAGAAAGGTTTTTATGGAGTAGAATCTAATCTAGGCTTTTGTTTGTGGGAGATTGAAGCAAATGGAGCTTGAAAGTTGAAGAAATGCACTTCCTTCTTGAGCTAGGGAGATCCGGCCACCAAGAGAAGAAAATGGTGATTTTTGTGCATTTTTTTGATATTTAACCCTTTGGTCAAAAAAAGTCAAGAAAGTGAATAGTAATTCTTAAAGTCCAACCAATGAGAATGTGACACTTGTCACCTCATTAAATGCATTCCTATCCTTTCTTTCTTCTCTCACATCAATCAAATCACCTCCTCTATTTATCTCTTAACACCCGATAAATTTAACACAGTATCCGGAATTTAACCTAATTGGCCGAATTTTTCCGAACTTTTCGCACTAGTGGGTCCCACGTCCGATATACGTTCTTAATTTTTAAAAAACTCACTAATGCTAGAAAAATCATCTAAAAACTTTAGTTGCTCATAAAATCCACCCAGATAATATTTCTAAGCCAGAAATGCAAAAATTATGCAATTAAAGGAACTAAAACCCTAAGAAAATATTAGGGTTTTTACGGGTTCTCACACTCTTTTTTTTCGGGGCGTCACAGATGCCAATCACATTAATTATGAAGCCCAATAATGATCCTTTGGAGAGGTCACACATAATCCTAAATGACGTAAAAATGAGTGAAATGAATGCATGCCATGTGAAAATGTGAGTTTGTGTGAAGTGAAAAAGTGATAAAAACAAGAGTGTGTAAGTGGAAGTGTGCAAATGGATGTACAAGATAAGGTGAGTAAAGTAATAATGAAAAATGTATGTGAGATAACATAAAGTGCAAGTGTGCGAGTGATATTATAAAGTGTAAGTAGTTGAGTGAAAACGTGCAAAATTAAAGTAGTGTGAAGTGAGAATGTGGAAAAAGGGTTAGAATATAAAGTAGAAGTGTATGTGATAGCGAATGAGTAAAATGCATGAATCCTATAGGAATGCATCAAGACGGGAACGGGGAGTCCTAACTTTGTGACTTTAATCTTCCCTTTGATTAGAAGGAAGAACTAGCGTGCTAAGGCTATTTGTGGAGCCACACTCGCTCGTTTCCCTTATCGAAATGGGACTCTTCAAGCATATGTACCCTATAACTAGCATGAGGTGCAAAAAATCCTAAAATGAGGGGAAAAGGGGTTCGACGAGCATGCCGAATGATAAAACTAAGAAAAATGCATGACATGTAGTGAACATGCAAGTATGCACTAACGAAAAGAAATCCCTAAGGGTCTAGCGTTGGACTAGCCCTTTCTATGAATTCCTGACGGAATAATGAGCCACAACTAGCATTGGACCAGTGTGGTGACGTACATTCATCCATCACATTCATCTACGACTATAGAAAGCAAGTAGACATGCCAAACACTCATAAACACATAGCACATAACACTTAGCATGCTCGACTAGATGCAATAACCTAATAAATCAAGTAACACATAACACATAGGCACGCAACCAAACTAATGAACCTATTACATTTGCTAGCTAGGCACACGTCTTCAGTAGGTCTTCATCAAATGCTCTCCAAGCCCTATCTATTACAAGCCAAGAGGTGTACACATACCCCATAAAAGAATAACTTAACAAAAAGCAAAAGTAAATGGAACAAATGAAAGGAATTAAAGAAAGGCAAGGAAAGCAAAGTAGACATGCAATTCTCACTTAACACGTTGGATCACATAGGAGATACGAAAAAGGGATAAAAGAAGTTATACCTCCCCCGTTTGTCCAAATGAAGAAAAATGGCTTCAAAACAATAAAAAGGTCAAGATACCACTTTATTTGGGAAAATTAAAGAAAATAAACAAACACAAGCTCGCTTGATCATAAAGTTCACAAATTCATGCATTAAGTACCACCTAAACAAATGAAAGCAAACGAGCAATCGAATTGCAAAGTTGAGGCTACCAAGGACTCAACTGCGAACACTAACCAAGCACTCAAGCCTAATCAAACACTTTTAGAAACTTCAAGGGTCCAGGGGCAAAGAAAAGGGCAAGTAATAGTTCAGATTGCAAACAATTTAGAAAAAGATTGAAAAGCAATCGGGTCTTTGTAGCATTGCTGCAAAATCACAGGGATCAAATTGATTAATTTTTCAATTTTCCAGGTCATAGTGACATAAGGGGAACTTGGGGGTCAAAGTGCTAAAATCAGAAATTAGTTTCATGCAACAAACATGCAGCTACGTGAGAAACTTGTTTCTGCAACACAAAATGAATGCCGGCTGCATTGTCATCTTCAAACATAGATTTCAGAAAACTCACACAAACTTTGATCAAACTCTCTCAAACCAATGTCCAAACTTTGAATTAAACAACACAACACTTTGCTCTGACATTCAAATCAGTAAAACACAGAAAGAAATGATACAAAATCATGGAAACTTTCATGCAAAAATAATGTAGGAACATATGGGCTTCCACAACATAAGGAAAAAATCTGCCGCATTTTACTTCTAAACTTAGATTTTTGTGCTCCAAATGCACCAAATTTAATCAAGTCCTCTCAACCAAACATCCGAAAACTTAACTAAGCCACATAACACACGATTCCAAAAATCTAAACAAACCAAGATTATAGAAGGAAAAACATGCAAACAATGGAAAATTTTATGCAAAAAAGGTTCAGCAATCATAGCATGACTTGAATGTCCTTTAAACCCTAGTGCTCAAACTCAACACTAGACCTTCCATTTCTTCATCAAACCCAAAATTAAACGTGAAACTGAAGTGCAAAAACTCAACTAAAAGAAGAAAACACAGTATGAGAATGCGGCAACTCTTCCCTGTTGCGCATTTGAAGGGAACAAATCTTAAATGACTTGGAAATTTAAACAATATCATATCATGAGTTTTCAACAAACTTTCAGATTCAAAATACATCAGAAATGATCCATATTTATGCTAAAATCTGACCCAAATAAACCAGAAACAAAGCAAAAGAACCAGAAACAACAAACAAAGACAAAGATATCCAACAACTACTAACTTTAAAGCTGCTGCAACAAGTCGATTGCTTTCAAGCTTGTTGCAGCAGATTCATGTGCAATGCTCATTCCAAAGAAAACTAAACTCAAGCACAGGGGACCATCAAACATTCTAATGGCTATCCATTCTATAGTTCCAGCAAAAAGAAATTTTTCGTAACTGAACAATGCATCACTAGTCACTGCCGCAACTAAATGCCACTACAAACTTCACCACTTATCCCATGCATATATGCTCATACCATTTCAACCAACCGAAACATGTTTACACAAATGATTCAAGCACACTCCCATTTATTCAATCCCGAAATGCATAGACTTGAAACAAAGGGAGAGGGAAAGATCTAACAAAACTTTCGAACTCAAAATTGCAGCAAGACGATCTGGAAAAACATGCTAACTCTGACTCAGATTTCCAGAAAATAAAGCAACCAAAACCTAAACTAAAAGACCTGATTAAGTTATCAACTTTGATAAAAATAGGAAACAGATCCTTGGGCAAAGAATGGACGGAAGGAAAGATAGAGGGAAGCAATAGGGAAAGGATCGAAAATTACCTCTTCACCACCTTCGGACTTGAATTTGCAGCAGGCCTTCGTCAGAGATCGAAGAGGCTCCACCAGAGATTGAAAAAGATGAATTTTTTACAAACTTTTGGTGAAGAAAGCGTGGGCTTGAGATTCTGGCCTCTTACTTCTTTCACAGCCGAACCCCTTTTGTTTCGTTTCTTTTTTTTTTTTGTTTCTTCTCCAGCCTTCTTCTCGGCAAACCCCCAAAGCTCCCCTTTTTTTTTTAGATTTTTCTTCACTCGGTGCTCTCTCTCTCTCTCTCTCAAGGCTACGTGTTTTATCCTCCAAAACCTCAGCCGCCACTCGATGCCCTCTTATTCGCGGCTTCCTCCAATCTCCCACAGAAAACTCCGCCCTCTCTCTCCGAAACTCTCCCTAGCCTTCAAACTTTTCTTCACTCTTTTCCAGCTGTCCTTCTCCCTGTATGCTCCTCTCACTCTTTCTGGTTTCTGGTTCCTTTTTGCTTAGCCGAAAACTCCCCTCTCTCTCTGTTTTTCTGTTTTTGCCGTCAACCCTTCTTCCAAACCCCCAACTCTGCCGTGAATGTTTTCTCTTCTCCCAGGCTGTGTCTTTCTTTTTTCCTAAACCCTTCCCCTGTAAACCCTTGCGGCTGCATTCCTTTTATATGGGACCTCAACCCTAAAACTCCCATTGTCTCCTCTAAAATTGCAGCCAAGGGCTGCCCGAGCCCTTACTTGCAAGCTGCGTAAAAAGGCAGCTTGCCGTCACGTATTTCCTTTTTTTTTTTAAGATTAATTAAAACAAAATTGAAAGTAATAAAAATAAATAACAAAAACGATTTAATTAACATTTGATGAAAAATAAACTAGAACAACAAAGTGTAAATTCCATTTCTTTTTTTTTCTTTTCTTTTTTCAAGAAATTCTATGCTAAAAACTTAAAATTAAAATTAAAATAAAACTAAAAACAAAAAACAAAAAGCGAATAAAACTAACACGACAAATAAAAAACTAAAAATAAAAAGTAAATGAAATTACACCAAAAATTTGGTGTCTACAGTTTGCCCCTCTTTGTCTGAGTTTTGGAAAAATTTGAGACAAAGAAGTAGACACCAAATACTTACCTGCATTATTCGGCTGCAAAGTGATTCCAACGAACAAGAATTCTAGAACGGGACTGACCCGAACAGAAATTTGAATGGGATAGACCCAGACAGAAATGTAAATGGGATAGACCCACGGGAAAGACCCGGACAGAATTTAAATGGGATAGACCTAGACAGAAGTGTAAATGGGATAGACCCGAACAAAAATGTAAATGGGATAGATCCAGACAGAAATTTAAATGAGATAGACTCAACGGATAGACCCGGACAGAAATGTAAATGGGATAGACCTACGGGATAGACCCGAACAGAAAATTAAATGGGATAGACCCTGACAGAAATTTAAATGGGATAGACCCACGGAATAGACCCGAACAGAAATATAAAATGGGATAGACCCAGACAGAAATTTAAATGGGATAGACCCGGACAGAAATGTAAATGGGATAGACCCACAGGATAGACCCGAACAGAAATGTAAACGGGATAGACCCGAACAAGAAATTTAAATGGGATAGACCCGGACAGAAATGTAAATGGGATAGACCCAGCCAGAAATTTAAATGGGATAGACCCACGGGATAGACCCAAACAGAAATGTAAACGGGATAGACCTGAACAAGAAATTTAAATGGGATAGACCTATGGGATAGACCCGGACAGAAATGTAAATGGGATAGATCCAGATAGAAATTTAAATGGGATAGACCTACGGGATAGACCTGAACAGAAATGTAAACGGGATAGACCCGAACAAGAAATTTAAATGGGATAGACCCACGGGATAGACCCGGACAGAATGGTAAATGGGATAGACCCGAACAAAAAATTAAATGGGATAGACCCTGACAGAAATTTAAATGGGATAGACCCACGGGATAGACCCAGACAGAAATGTAAATGGGATAGACCCACGGGATAGACCCGGATAGAAATGTAAATGGGATAGACCCATGTTTAACAGCAACGAAAATGAAATGCGCGCTAGTGGGATTGACCCATGTTTAGCGACAAAGAAAACGGAATGCACACTAGTGGGACTAACCCATGACTAGTGGCGATGAAAATGAAATGCACACTGGCGGGACTAACCTCACGTTCCAGTGGCTGTGAAAATGAAATGCTCACAGGCGGGACTAACCTCACACTCTAGTGGCTAAGAAAATGAAATGTTTTGACAATCGGACAGTGGGATCAAACCCGAGCCTGCCGTGATGAACTTGATTTGATTTTTTGAATTTTTTGAATTTTTTGAATTTTTTGAATTTTTTTTTGAATTTTTTTTTGATTTTTTGATTTTTTTTGATTTTTGATTTTTTGATTTTTTTGATTTTTGATTTTTTGATTTTTTTGAGAGAATCCTTTCAAAATTTGCCCCAGTACGATGATTTGGTCAGTGGGATTAAACTCGAGCCTGCCATGATAATCGGCCAGCGGGATAATACCCGATCCTGCCGAGGTTGGCGGGATGAAACTCGGTCCCAATGTAATATATGAACGGTCAGCGGGATAAAACCCGGTCCTGCCGAGGTTGGCGGGATGAAACCCGGTCCCAACGAGATATGAACGGTCAGCGGGATAAAACCCGGTCCTGCCGAGATTGGCGGTCAGCAGGATAAAACCCGGCCCTGCCGAGGTTGGCGGGATGAAACCTGGTCCCAACGAAGTAAGCGGTCAGCGGGATAAAATCCGATTCTGCCGTGGTAAGCGGTCAGCGGGATAAAACCCGGTCCTGCCGAGATTGGCGGGATGAAACCCGGTCCCAACGAAGTAAGCGGTCAGCGGGATAAACCCGGTCCTGCCGAGGTTGGCGGGATGAAACCCGGTCCCAACGAAGTAAGCGGTCAGCGGGATAAAACCCGGTCCTGCCGTGGTAAGCGGTCAGCGGGATAAAATCCGGTCCCAACGAGGTAAGCGGTCAGCGGGATAAACCCGGTCCTACCGAGATTGGCGGGATGAAACCCGGTCCCAACGAAGTAAGCGGTCAGCGGGATAAAATCCGGTCCTGCCGTGGTAAGCGGTCAGCGGGATAAAACCCGGTCCTGCCGTGGTTGGCGGGATGAAACCCGGTCCCAATGTAATATATGAACGGTCAGCGGGATAAAACCCGGTCCTGCCGAGGTTTGCGGGATGAAACCCGGTCCCAACGAAGTAAGCGGTCAGCGGGATAAAACCCGGTCCTGCCGTGGTAAGCGGTCAGCGGGATAAAATCCGGTCCTGCCGTGGTTGGCGGGATGAAACTCGGTCCCAACTTGATATTTGGAATGTTGGTGGCACGAAATCCAAGCCCAACTTGATATTTGGAATGTTCAGTGGGACAAGACCCAATCTGATTTTCCCTGAGAGAATCTTGCCAAAAATAATTTGCCCCCGTGTCGGGTCCTTTTTCCTTTTCCTTCCTTTTCTTTTACGATATCGGACTTTCGCCTCACTGGATGCTTTTCGTCGATTTCAGCCATAAATACCTGCACAGAGGGCTTACCAAAGTATGACATGCATTCAAATTTCTTATTTGAAAAGAGCAACGTGATTGGTTTTGACATCCTCAAATGTATTACAAAAAATTTTGCCCCAGTGTGGGCTCCCTTGATTGCAACAATTTGTTCAGATGATTCCCCATTTATTTGAACAAAGAGAAACAGCACTTCTAAAATTTAGAAAATAGTCATATATACAATGTAAAGACACTTAACGTCGAGTTTGAATTCATGCAAAAATTTCATGATGAATCCCTTAAAATAACACCAAATTCAAGAAGATTTCTTCCTCACTTTTAGCATCGATGCTTAGGATAACAGGTCACCACTTTCTGGTTGACCCATCTTTCAAGACTAATCAAATAGGCGTTATTTCTGACTTGGAAGTGACTAAAGGAAATGGAAGGCCAAGACTTGTCTTATTTTGTGCCCCAATTGAATGTAATCTATTCAATATCACATCTTAGTGAAAGCAGAGAGTTTGTCACCCTTATTTCTTAAGAAAATTGAGTCAACATATAAGCTTTAAGCTTGCAACAAATGGGTAAGAACGATAGCTAAACATGCGAAAACTGGTTATACCCTTACGCTCACAAATGATTGATGGATTTCTTATGAGCATAATACTCACTTTGGGTTGTCATGAAGGAATAAGTCAACGATGGACTTTGTTAGCTTGTAATGTAGCTTGAAAACGATAGTTAAAGAATAAAACTTTCAAGGACATTGCACCGAAGATCGCATTTTTCAAAATTGCCCCTATTTTGAACTCAAAAAATCTCAGACTTTGTTTGCATTTTCTCATCATTCACCAAGGACTTCAGTGTCGAATTTTTCCTGCATTTTCCTTGCATTTACTTTTCTTGCTTTGCTTTTTGCCTCTTTTCCCTTTCCCTCAACCTGGTGAGTTTTCACATGGTGAGTAGCGTCAACCCCATACCCAGGCAATTCAGAAATACAGTTAAAATTTTTCGGCATCAGAAATTTTCTTGACAGGGCCATTGCAAAGAACAGAAGTCAGGACTTTCAGCTTTTGTAATGGGGTCTGGTGGGGTGTTTAGAAAAGTTAAGGCTTGAAGGCAGATTTCAAGAGTGGTTTAAGTAATCTGAGATCGCATTGTTGTGCCAACCCTATTTTAGGGTTAAATCAAGACTTGCCCCAGAGTTTATGCTCAATTGAGGCTTTTTCTCTTTCATTTTCTTTCTTCTTTTGATTTTTCAGCCTTCTGCCATTTTCGAACTTTCACAAAATTTGCCCCAGTTTATTTTTGAACTGAGGTTCTCTTTTCTTCTTTTGCTTTTGATTTTGTGGCTTTTTACTTTTTCATTTCTTGAAATTTCCCTTTTCAACTCAAACTTGCCCCCAGTGTGGGGTTTGCGATTCTCAGGGGTTGCCAAATGAAGTATTTTATTCTGAAGGCTCAAAAGGGATAACTAGGGATAGAATGCTTGATCGGAAAAGAAGAGGGCCTGACTTTTAATCTGTTCCTTACAATAACTCTGAAAGGAAACTTTCATTAATGCGAAATTTCTTGCATGTATCTGAATTAATTGACTGAGGAAGACTCTTGCTCATTCATATCTATGAAACATAAGTGATCTGCCGGACAGAACTTGTCCTTTTTCCTCTTTTCTTTTCTTTTCAAAATTGAAACCCAGGTAGAATCAAATTTCCCCAATTCGCGGTTCCTTTTCCCCCTTTTTTTTTTTCAAAATTCCCCAATCTCCTTCCCCAAAGTGGGGTGCGATCATATGTGCACTCGAAAAGAACCACCAAATTTTTTAGCTCAAATGAGGATGCAAGGGATGATCAGTGTTTAGGTTGTAGAAATGACGGCCAAAGCATCATTCTTACACTTCATGACAATCAACGTAACGCAGTGCTCATTGAAAATCCACTCCCTTTTGATGTTTGAAAATTTTCCATGTAGGGTAGTGATCATCAAGGCGCTTATTTGAAAGGAAATTATTCTTTTAAAGGCTCAAACGGGAGAGCAAATGATAAACTCTGTATAGATAGAGAAAAGAATGCTCGAAGTATCATTCCAAATTTTCAAAACAAACAAGAATAATGCACATTTTTGCTTTCACTTAGATGTGAATTGAATCGGTTAAACACAATGGATATTTTCAAGCAAAGATGGCCCCAATTTGCAATTTATCAATCAATGTGACTGATTTTATTCTGGGGTTAAGTGAAGGAGAAAAGGTATCTCATTGGGCCTTTTGAGTGACCGTTCACCCTTTTCTGAGCACTCTTATTGTATAGCTCGGATTACCAACCTAGTGTAAATGAGGATTTTAGAGAGTATACACTTGCAAAATTCAGGCTATAGGTTGAAAAAATCTCAATTTGGTCTTATTTCTCAAAATTCATCATGAAATCTCTAATGAGTAAGAATAAAGAATGAAATGTACATATACACAAGACAATAATTGTCCAAAAATTTTATTGCTGAAAAAGTTTGAAACAAAAATTTCTCGTTCAATTATGATACAAATGAGAATAGAAAACTTCTAAAGAGCTCCACATATATACCCTTTTTGTCTCCTTTTCTTTTGACACAAAAATATATTAACAAGTCAAATATACAGAATTTTCCTTGAAAGCAATTATGAAATCTATTAGAAGCTCTTAGCCTAGAGCTTTCAGATGGATCTTTCATGTTTCCATGGTTGGATCTGCCCAAGCATCAAACAATACTTGTAATTTTGACACTTTATTAGATCCAAATTATCATCAGATACAGAAAAATATTTTCGCCTTATTGAAACATTTTTATGAATGCAAGGGAAGGGGGAAAACAAAAGAAAGAAAAAAAACCATGAGTTAGTAAGCAATACTATAAAATCGGTATGCATGTCCTATGGGGGAACCCTTTTATGCCAAGGGTAGGCCTAGCATGAAAATGCAATCCTCCAGAGCAGGCACTATACAATACCTGATGGATCCGATCAATTTATTGAGTAAAAAAATGATTTGAAAAATTTGGCCAATTGGAGTGAGAAAAGACATATGTCAAAATGAGGTCAACGTGTAACGGTCCCACCTCCCCCTGAGGCGAACCAGAGGGTTCGGCGGGCCGCCTGCCCAGCTCTCGCCGAGACTCAGTCGTTCACTACAATCCTCAAATATATTACAAGAATAAACCTCAAATATTACAATGTAAATCTCCAATATTTACATATAAACAAAACGAAGCGGAAACTAATTCCAAGCGTGGAACGTATGTATACCTCCGATCGATTCCAAACATTCATTACAATCCCGAATAATAACTATTACACAAAAGGAAATCCAAATTCAAACCATACACGAGATAATCCATCCATTCACATGAATAAGCACTCCAAGCTTTTCTTCGCCTTGAGCCCTGTGGGGGGGAAAAATAAAACATTTTTGGGGTGAGCTAAAAGCTCAGCGAGTAACCATTAAAATCAGTAATCAAATCGGTTTCACAATAGTTCATTTCAATGATGTCATATAGCAATGATGTCATAAATCAAATGATAAATCCGGAAACAACTACAACATTTGCAAAACAGTAAATATGGATTATCAATAATTCAAGAAACATTTACAATGGAAAGCGATAGTAACATTCATGAAAGGATACATTCATTCTCCTGACATTTCCTCGCTCATTTGGTCATTCATCTCATTTCATTCACCCCGTCTCTGGCTTTTGGCCAGGCTCCACCAACCTACATAGGTAATACTCGAGTATACCAAACGTTCACCCAAGTTCCTAATCGCCTGACCGAGTCCGCTTCTGGCTCAAGACGACCGGTAACAAGGGGCAATGGCCAGTTCAGCCCAAAAGGCTTACATTCATGTGCAAGTAACATTTCAATCGAAAATTTCACATTTATCGAGGTCGAGTGCGATAAAGTACACACTCGCCTCGAAAACTCGTTTTGGAAATCATTATAAGCGCTTAACACGTTATCAACCAAAATACAAGTCACGAAGTCAAGAAATATAACAAACAAGGCACACTCACATGCCAGCACGCATGATATGCAAGAAAACATTTCAAAAGTAACTTTGGAAACAGTTCAAAAGTAAATAATGTAAGAAACGGTTCATAAATAACTTTAGAAGTAGTTTGAGGTCACTCACCTCCACGGCTCAGAAACCATCCATCATGTATCATTGCCTTGCTCAAATCCAAGTCTTAGATCACAAACTCAATGCAAACAAGTCCTTTAAAAGTTCGGACAGCACTTCCCCTACATTTGCTAACTTTTCCAGCCATCATGGCTTCATTATTACTTCAGCCAGTCCCAAAGTCACACAAATAAGTTCATCTAATATCCATTCAGCAAGCTCCAAGTAGTACAAAGACAAGTCAAGCTAGGGAAAAGTCCGGAAATGAAGGTTAAGCTCAAAACCAGAAAAACAGTTTTGACGTCATTTTGCGGTAATGGTACCAAAGGCGCTACGATTGTCGGATGGGGGGTGTAAGACCCACCGTTTCGAAGCTAAGAACCAGGGCTACAACAATGTAGAAGGTCACTCAGTCCAGTTCCTAGCACAACTAGGTCAAATATGCCAAAAATACCAAACCAGAACCACTAAAACAGGTTCACAAATCCCACTATGCTGTAATTGGTATAACTCGGTCTGTACAGGTCCAAATGCACTGATTCCAAAGGCATATGGAAGCTAAGACATCCAGATACATTTCATCAGAAGACACCAACATCCAAATCCAAAGCAATTCTAGTCAAAATGGCCAATTACAAGTGCAGTTTTTGCATTCTGATCAACCCAGAACAGCAACAGTAAAATCGACATATCTCACTCTACACTAGTCCAAATGACCTGAAATTTTGTAGGCACTTCAAACTCATCAATACCTACAACTTTCATGTTTTGAGTAAAGTCCAATTCGGCCTCTAACCCTATGATCCAAAACCGGACAGAATTAGGGGTTTATGAACCCTAACTTTTCACAATTCATTCCAAACCCAAAATTGATTGCAAATATCAACAATTCACACCTACTAGTGTCATTATAGGCCATTGCCAATCATCATAAACAACCACACCATCATAATCCAATTAAACCAGAAAAATCATCAATAAAATAAAAACTTCACCAAATCACTTCAAACCAAGATAAAAACCAGAAATTTCAGCACTTTAATCACTAATAAGCATAACTTAAGCTTCATAAGTGAAGGAGGAAGATACACACACCACTCACCTAGTAACCAAGAGAGATAGAGATGTTGGACACCCTAACTCTTCCAAAAAACTTCACCAAATCAACCACTAACACCAACTAGAAAGATTTTATGGAGTAGAAACTAATTTATGCAATTGTTTTGGTTGATTTGAGCTAATTGGGAGCTTGAAAATTGAAGAAGCTTTCTTCCTTCTTGAGCTAAGAGGGCCGGCCATCCAAGGTAAGAAAATGGTGATTTTTTGTGAAATTTTTAGATATTTAACCAATTTTGGTCAAAAGTCAAAAAAAATGAATAGTAACTCTTAAGTCAAATCAAATGAAATGGTGACACTTGTCACTCTCATAAATGCAATCATATCCTTTCTTTTCTCTCTCACATCAATCATTTCACACACTCTACTTTTCTCTTAACACCCGATAAATTTTACACAGTATCCGGAATTTAACCTAATTGGCCGAATTTTTCCGAACTTTTCGCACTAGTGGGTCCCACGTCCATTATATATTCTTAATTTTCTAAAAACTCTCCAATACTAGAAAAACCATCTAAAAACTATAATTACTCATAAAAATTCCTCAGGAAAAATTCCTAAGCCAGGAAATGCAGAAAACATGCTATTAAAGGAAATAAAACCCTCGGAAAAGATTAGGGTTTTTACGGGTTCTCAAACTCTTTTTTTTCGGGGCGTCACACAACGTCCGAATAGATTGATCACTTTTGATCGATACAAGAATTTGTAAAAACGCACGGGTTTGACCTTGACGAAACTCCTATCGAAGAGATTGGAATTCGTTGACAAGTTTTCTCAGTGAAGCACGGGTCAAGATCCCAACTGATCAAATGGCTGGATGTAATGGATGGTTTTCTAAAAAATCGACTAAGTTTCCCAATTTGAAATTCGACCTTGAAACCCTAATTGGTCAAGCGGGTTGAATGAAATCGACAATTTATTTAAAATCGACCGGATTACCCTAAAAAGGGAAACGGGTCAAATGAATTGAGTGAAATTTAATAACTTACTCAAAATTGACCGAATCATCCTAAAAAAGGAACTTGATCAAATGAACTGAATGAAACTGAGAATTTTATTCAAAATTGACCGGATCGCCCTAAAAGGATAAACTGGTCAAACAAATTGAATGGAAATTTGACAATTTACTCAAAATTGACCGGATCATCCTAAAAAAGAAATTGGTCAAATGAGTTGAATGAAATCGAGAATTTATTCAAAATTGACCGGATCGTCCTAAAAAAGGGTAAACTGGTCAAATGAATTTAATGAAATTGATGATTTATTCCAAATCGATTATATTGTCCTAACTAATCAAATGAATTGAATGAAATTGGTGATTTATTCAAAAATTGACTAGATTGCCCTAAAAATGAACAAATTGATAAAACGGACTGGATGAAATTGATGAATGAAATGGTCCAATGGATTGAATGGAATTGGGAGCTTATTAAAAAATCAAGCTATCCACTGGTAGTTTCAAAATTTTATTACGATGCATTAGCCTATAAGCCTTCTAAAAATCAAATTTTGGCCTCAATTTATTTATCGTCTCAATAGTGAGGAATTACTTGTGAATTTCTTCAAATTAATGTCCTTTAAGCAAGGGATTTTTACCAATTTTGATAAAGTGGCCAAGAAGTGATTATTAGACGCTCATATCCCAAAAATTGCTCTATAAAAATGATCGGATCCTACCTTACCTTGTGCACTACCCCTTTGGATGGTACAAAATGTAAACGTGCAAGTCTCTTTGGATTAAGTATCCGAGACACAAGGTGGTTTATTCCTGACACGGGATCCCCTAAATGGCATTCCCTTTCTAGGGTTATGCATGATGCCATTTATTAAAGCAATGTAAATATGTGACAAATATGGTCTAAAGGACATAAACAATGCATCGGGGGAAAAGGTCTAAAATGAAATGTACTTATTAAAAGTCAAGTGTAATGACTAAAATTTAAACATGTAAGTTATCTTGTAGGTAGGGCACTAAAAGAGTGCCAAAGGGGCCTCTTATTGCTAAGGCACATGAATGCAAGCCAAGAAAACAAAAAAATGGTTAGTGCAATTGATAGTACACATAACACATTGGGAGCAATTAAGAAAAAAAATATAATGAAAGCAATAAAAGGGGTGGAACCCCTTCCCTCGTGCCTAATGTGCTTAAAAGAGGGTGAGGCTGACTCTAACCTAGGAAAATTCTAACATGGATGCATGAGGCTGGGGTTCACTAATGCAACTAGACTCGATAAGGTTTAAAAGGTCCCCAAACCTTCAGACCCAAAGGCCAAGGGTCATCACTCCTAAGGCCTTCGATCGGTGGCTCGAGTGATCCCTTAGGAAGCGCTATGGGCGCAGCGCACACCATCCGCCTACCCAAGGCGATCGATCCTAATCCTACAAGGCGGTGTGGGAAACGCCCACGAAAATAAAATAAAATGGGATAACAATAAATAAACGTGCACGTATGAAGTGTTCCCTATTTTGAGGGAAGGGGTTGAGAACCACGCGAGACTCTAAAGGTGACACACACCCCCCCCCAAATGCAATGCAAGCGCGAGATAAACAAGTAAACATACATCCAATCAACCAATCATACATTCGTGAGCGAGGGAATAGTTTGATATGTGTACGAGGCAAAAAGTCCTAAAATGGAAAATGCAATCCCAATATCCAAATGCTATGCATAACAAGGGTAGAAAACGGAAAAGAATGACTAAATCAAATGCTCGGACCCACTTAGGAAGTCCCCAGTGGAGTCGCCAACTGTCGCGCCCCACTTTTCATGTTGGTGTGTGTGGTGTCTGAGATATGTATGTGAACATGTGTAAAAGTGAAAATAAAGGCCGTGGGATTGTGAAATGCGACGGTTTGGCCAAATAAAGTTCAAAAAGGGTTTTTGTATGAAAAATGGAGTCGCCACTTGATATAGAGTTAGGGTGTACCAAGTCACCCAAAAAAAATGATTTTTTGTTTTTGAACGAAAAAGTAAATAAACCCTTTTAAAGAACTTTTAGGTCTTCGTAACCAAAGAAAGGGATCGGGGGTCACATTTGATAAGGGAGAAGGCAAAGGCAACGCCTAAGGCACTCCCTTACCCTAACCAAAGCTAGTTGCGTGACTTAGCCCCACTTTTCCTAATTATTCTACCCAAAGTATGTATCGCATGTTGGATATGACTATATGAGTGCAAAACCTAGACCTAGGAGGACATGAGGGGTAAAATTTTCTCTCCAAAGCTTGAGTGATGCCAATCACATTAATTGTGAAGCCCAATAATGATCCTTTGGAGAGGTCACACATAATCCTAAATGACGTAAAAATGAGTGAAATGAATGCATGCCATGTGAAAATGTGAGTTTGTGTGAAGTGAAAAAGTGATAAAAACAAGAGTGTGTAAGTGGAAGTGTGCAAATGGATGTACAAGATAAGGTGAGTAAAGTAATAATGAAAAATGTATGTGAGATAACATAAAGTGCATGTGTGCGAGTGATATTATAAAGTGTAAGTAGTTGAGTGAAAACGTGCAAAATTAAAGTAGTGTGAAGTGAGAATGTGGAAAAAGGGTTAGAATATAAAGTAGAAGTGTATGTGATAGCGAATGAGTAAAATGCATGAATCCTATAGGAATGCATCAAGACGGGAACGGGGAGTCCTAACTTTGTGACTTTAATCTTCCCTTTGATTAGAAGGGAGAACTAGCGTGCTAAGGCTATTTGTGGAGCCACACTCGCTCGTTTCCCTTATCGAAAGGGGACTCTTCAAGCAAATGTACCCTATAACTAGCATGAGGTGCAAAAAATCCTAAAATGAGGGGAAAAGGGGTTCGACGAGCATGCCAAATGATAAAACTAAGAAAAATGCATGACATGTAGTGAACATGCAAGTATGCACTAACGAAAAGAAATCCCTAAGGGTCTAGCGTTGGACTAGCCCTTTCTATGAATTCCTGACGGAATAATGAGCCACAACTAGCATTGGACCAGTGTGGTGACGTACATTCATCCATCACATTCATCTACGACTATAGAAAGCAAGTAGACATGCCAAACACTCATAAACACATAGCACATAACACTTAGCATGCTCGACTAGATGCAATAACCTAATAAATCAAGTAACACATAACACATAGGCACGCAACCAAACTAATGAACCTATTACATTTGCTAGCTAGGCACACGTCTTCAGTAGGTCTTCATCAAATGCTCTCCAAGCACTATCTATTACAAGCCAAGAGGTGTACACATACCCCATAAAAGAATAACTTAACAAAAAGCAAAAGTAAATGGAACAAATGAAAGGAATTAAAGAAAGGCAAGGAAAGCAAAGTAGACATGCAATTCTCACTTAGCACGTTGGATCACATAGGAGATACCAAAAAGGGATAAAAGAAGTTATACCTCCCCCGTTTGTCCAAATGAAGAAAAATGGCTTCAAAACAATAAAAAGGTCAAGATACCACTTTATTTGGGAAAATTAAAGAAAATAAACAAACACAAGCTCGCTTGATCATAAAGTTCACAAATTCATGCATTAAGTACCACCTAAACAAATGAAAGCAAACGAGCAATCGAATTGCAAAGTTGAGGCTACCAAGGACTCAACTGCGAACACTAACCAAGCACTCAAGCCTAATCAAACACTTTTAGAAACTTCAAGGGTCCAGGGGCAAAGAAAAGGGCAAGTAATAGTTCAGATTGCAAACAATTTAGAAAAAGATTGAAAAGCAATCGGGTCTTTGTAGCATTGCTGCAAAATCACAGGGATCAAATTGATTAATTTTTCAATTTTCCGGGTCATAGTGACATAAGGGGAACTTGGGGGTCAAAGTGCTAAAATCAGAAATTAGTTTCATGCAACAAACATGCAGCTACGTGAGAAACTTGTTTCTGCAACACAAAATGAATGCCGGCTGCATTGTCATCTTCAAACATAGATTTCAGAAAACTCACACAAACTTTGATCAAACTCTCTCAAACCAAAGTCCAAACTTTGAATTAAACAACACAACACTTTGCTCTGACATTCAAATCAGTAAAACACAGAAAGAAATGATACAAAATCATGGAAACTTTCATGCAAAAATAATGTAGGAACATATGGGCTTCCATAACATAAGGAAAAAATCTGCCGCATTTTACTTCTAAACTTAGATTTTTGTGCTCCAAATGCACCAAATTTAATCAAGTCCTCTCAACCAAACATCCGAAAACTTAACTAAGCCACATAACACACGATTTCAAAAATCCAAACAAACCAAGATTATAGAAGGAAAAACATGCAAACAATGGAAAATTTTATGCAAAAAAGGTTCAGCAATCATAGCATGACTTGAATGTCCTTTAAACCCAAGTGCTCAAACTCAACACTAGACCTTCCATTTCTTCATCAAACCCAAAATTAAACGTGAAACTGAAGTGCAAAAACTCAACTAAAAGAAGAAAACACAGTATGAGAATGCGGCAACTCTTCCCTGTTGCGCATTTGAAGGGAACAAATCTTAAATGACTTGGAAATTTCAACAATATCATATCATGAGTTTTCAACAAACTTTCAGATTCAAAATACATCAGAAATGATCCATATTTATGCTAAAATCTGACCCAAAGAAACCAGAAACAAAGCAAAAGAACCAGAAACAACAAACAAAGACAAAGATATCCAACAACTACTAACTTTAAAGCTGCTGCAACAAGTCGATTGCTTTCAAGCTTGTTGCAGCAGATTCATGTGCAATGCTCATTCCAAAGAAAACTAAACTCAAGCACAGGGGACCATCAAACATTCTAATGGCTATCCATTCTATAGTTCCAGCAAAAAGAAATTTTTCGTAACTGAACAATGCATCACTAGTCACTGCCGCAACTAAATGCCACTACAAACTTCACCACTTATCCCATGCATATATGCTCATACCATTTCAACCAACCGAAACATGTTTACACAAATGATTCAAGCACACTCCCATTTATTCAATCCCGAAATGCATAGACTTGAAACAAAGGGAGAGGGAAAGATCTAACAAAACTTTCGAACTCAAAATTGCAGCAAGACGATCTGGAAAAACATGCTAACTCTGACTCAGATTTCCAGAAAATAAAGCAACCAAAACCTAAACTAAAAGACCTGATTAAGTTATCAACTTTGATAAAAATAGGAAACAGATCCTTGGGCAAAGAATGGACGGAAGGAAAGATAGAGGGAAGCAATAGGGAAAGGATCGAAAATTACCTCTTCACCACCTTCGGACTTGAATCTGCAGCAGGCCTTCGCCAGAGATCGAAGAGGCTCCACCAGAGATTGAAAAAGATGAATTTTTTACAGACTTTTGGTGAAGAAAGCGTGGGCTTGAGATTCTGGCCTCTTACTTCTTTCACAGCCGAACCCCTTTTGTTTCGTTTCTTTTTGTTTTTTTTGTTTCTTCTCCAGCCTTCTTCTCGGCAAACCCCCAAAGCTCCCCCTTTTTTTTTTTAGATTTTTCTTCACTCGGTGCTCTCTCTCTCTCTCTCTCAAGGCTACGTGTTTTATCCTCCAAAACCTCAGCCGCCACTCGATGCCCTCTTATTTGCGGCTTCCTCCAATCTCCCACAGAAAACTCCGCCCTCTCTCTCCGAAACTCTCCCTAGCCTTCAAACTTTTCTTCACTCTTTTCCAGCCGTCCTTCTCCCTGTATGCTCCTCTCACTCTTTCTGGTTTCTGGTTCCTTTTTGCTTAGCCGAAAACTCCCCTCTCTCTCTGTTTTTCTGTTTTTGCCGTCAACCCTTCTTCCAAACCCCCAACTCTGCCGTGAATGTTTTCTCTTCTCCCAGGCTGCGTCTTTCTTTTTTCCTAAACCCTTCCCCTGTAAACCCCTGCGGCTGCATTCCTTTTATATGGGACCTCAACCCTAAAACTCCCATTGTCTCCTCTAAAATTGCAGCCAAGGGCTGCCCGAGCCCTTACTTGCAAGCTGCGTAAAAAGGCAGCTTGCCGTCACGTATTTCCTTTTTTTTTAAGATTAATTAAAACAAAATTGAAAATAATAAAAATAAATAACAAAAACGATTTAATTAACATTTGATGAAAAATAAACTAGAACAACAAAGTGCAAATTCCATTTCTTTTTTTTTCTTTTTCTTTTCTTTTTTCAAGAAATTCTATGCTAAAAACTTAAAATTAAAATAAAACTAAAAACAAAAAGCGAATAAAACTAACACGACAAATAAAAAACTAAAAATAAAAAGTAAATGAAATTACACAAAAAATTTGGTGTCTACAAATACATTTATCATCTCAACAACGAGGAATTATTTCTGAATTTCTTCAAGTCAATGTCCTTTAAGCAAGGAAATTTTGCCAACTATGTTGAAAATGGTCAAAAGATGATTGTTAGATGCTCATATTCTAATTTGCAAAAAAATTGCCTTGCTTTTTTTCCGAAAAGATCGGATCCTACCTTACCTCGTACACTACCCCTTTGGATGGTACAAGAAATATAAACATGCAAATCTTATTGGATTATATATCCGAGACAATGGGCGGCTTGTTCCTAACACGGGATTACCTATATGGCATTCCTTTCTAAGGTAGATGCATGATGCCAGTTTATCAAAGCGACTAAATATGCAGTACGCAAATAAAATGTGACCTAAAGGAACCCCTTTTTGTATGTCGGGATGAGCCTAAAAAGAAATGTATTTATGCTACCAATGCGAAACATTGAATTTAAACGTGTCACATCAAATAGGGTAGGCTCCTAGAGAGTACCACACCAGGACTCTTATGTTCTAGGCTTATGAATGCAATGGAGAAAAAAGCCAAGAAAAGTTAGTTCAATTAGACAAACACACATAACACATTTGTATCAAAGTAATACAAAGCAATAAAATGAATAGAGGGGTTGGATCCCTCCCCTCGTGCATAGTGTCCCTAATAGGGTAAGACAGACTCTACCCTAGGTAAACTACCATGGATGCATGAGGTATTGGCTCACTAATGCATTTAGACTCGATAGGTTTAGGTCTCCGAGCCTTCAGACTTGGAAACCAAAGGTCATCAATCCCAAGGTTCCTTGTCGGTGGCTTGAGCGATTCCCCAGGCACTGCTATGCACACATCGTGTCACGGCTACATGTCATGAGTGAATCTGTCAAAAATCCTCAACTTTCGATTAAAAGCTAAAGGCTATGAACCCAAAGCTTAAAATGGAAGATTGAGTGACCCCTCGGATCATGCTACGCACACATCGTGTCGCGATCACAAGTCCAAGTGAGTCGCCTAAAATCCTAATAAGGAGGAGTGGCGTGACAAGCTACTAAAAGAAAAAAATAAATGAGAGATAAAAAATAAAGCGTATGCACGTATGCCAGTGCTCGTTTGGAGGGGAGGGATCAAGAATCAATGCGACGCTCTAGAGAAATATCCCCCACCCAAAATGCAATGCAAGGCGCAAATAGGCCATCCATCGCAAATAGGCGATGGAGTGAGTTGATACGCATGAAATACAAAAATCCTAAAAAAGAAAAATGCAACCCTAAACATCCAAATGTGATATATGAAAAGGTTAAAAAAAGAAAAAGATTGACTAAATCAAATTTGCTCGGACTTTCAAAGTCTCCAATGGAGTTGCCAACTGTCGCTCCCCATTTTTTACAAGAAAAATAAAAGACGAGTTTAGAAAAATGGCTTTTGATTCAATTTTTGATTGGAAAATGAATTTTTGATTTAAAAAAAATGAAAACATGGGTCTAAATGGGACTTGAAAATGCGACGATTTGACCCAAAATATAGTTTAAAAAGGGTTTTTTGAATGAAAAATGGAGTCGTCACTTGGAATAGAGTTAAGGTGTACCAAGTCACGTAAAAATGAATTTTTAAAGAAAAAAGTAGAAAACCCTTTTTAAACGACTCCAAATCTACAAAAATCATAGAAAAAGATTCGAGAGTCACATTTGAAGAAAGGGAAGGCAAGGATAAGAATCCAAGACACCCTTTCAACCTGGCTGGTTGCGCGATTTAGTCAAAGATTTTCTTATTTTAACCTAAAGATTTATCACATTTGGATGTACTATATGAATGCAAACCCTATACCTAAGAGGGTATCGGGGGGTCGAAATTTCTCTGCAAAACTCAATTGGTGCCAATCACATTAATTGTGATGCCTAATGTGGACTCTTTGGAGAGGTCACGAATAATGCAAAAATATGAGACTCTAAGAAAAAAAAAGGAAAATAAAAATAATTGTATAAATATACGTGACCTAAAGGAATGCATCATATCGGGTGTGGGGTGTGACAGCCCCACCTTCCCCTAAGGCGTACCAAAGGAGTTAGCTGACTGCCTGCCCAGCTCTCGCCAGGACTACTAAAACGGTCAAACACTAACTCAAGTCGTTCGGGAAAATATTGGCGCGCTTAATCAACCCAATAAATGAGAAACGGGAAAACAAAAGGCAAAACGTAAAGCGAATAGTGGCTGCCACGTCACAATCCGCCAAGATCCCATTGATTACAAGAAATTTCCAACAATCACTGAAAAGAGTATATACAAGCCAAGTACAATCCATTGGATAGGAATACACCCTATTACAAACCACTTTTGTATGGTTACAAGCCAAAAGAAAGCATTTAAATCCAAGTACAACAAAGGTTCCAACTATTGAGGAGCTATACAAAATCTCTCAACTAGCTCCACTCAACTTACTCATCACAGTCAAAAGTCCAAAAGATAATTCCCTGTAAGGAAAACAAAATTTACGAAGTGAGCTTTCGCCCAATGAGGTACTGTCACGTACATATACCAAGATCACATAAACTCAAGAGCATTCAGTCCAAATACGTTCGTCAAGTAAGTAAAAGCAATAACACCCAAATGTAAGGAATAAAAGGATACGGATGGCTCTCAAGAGCCCTTTTCCTCTTTTGCCATAGTTGATCTCATCTCATTGACTCTCCGTCAATGTATACCAGGTAATCATGACCGTAGACCCCTCTTTACTCCAATTATCCGTCCACCTCACTTTCCCCTTACCGGGCCCGAACACCACACAGTACAGAATTGGTATTACTCGAGTAAACCGGAATCTAGGGTCTCATACCCAAAGATTCTCAAATACAGTCCCCATGGCTTGTCAAATGTCCCCGACCAAGTCCTTACTGGCTCGAGTCCATTGACTTCCAATGAGGTAGAGCTCAAAGTAAACAGTACAGATCCAGAGTTACATTAAGGATCGGCATCCAAGCGACACCAAATCAAATACAGTCAAGAGTATTCAAGTTATATCATAACCAAACAAGTAGGCCAGAGAGTACGAGAGTGGTAAAGTACACCCTCGCCTCACCTAGTCCAAACAATCATCACAACTAGTCCAAAACACGGAATTCAAGTACAAGAAAGCCACGGAATAACAAATATGTGAGTAGTACACTCACCAAGTCAAACAAAGTAATTTCACAAGTTTTCGCCCGACGTGAGCCTCGGATCACCGGCACGCCCTATAATAATCAAGAAAGTACAATTAAGACTCAAACACGAGTCGAATACCTTTTAATAGGAACTATTAAGGTAAAACCCAAATATAGCTTGGAAATGAAAAATACATAATATTTAGGGTTAAAAGTAGAAACAACCCTAAAATTATTCATTTCTAGTCAATCTCAACCCAACTCACAAGGATCCAATGCCCTAGACACTCGGACAGCATTTCCCCTAAAATTTCTGCTTTTCCAACCTACAAGACACCAATAAAAACCATCCAACACAACCACAAGCACCCAAACAATTCATAAGGCATTCAATATACTTCATTAGGGTCACAATACCCCTCAATAATAGCCAATTAGAAGCTCAACAATCAACCATAGCAAAGCCCCAATTGGAACCCTAAATCTGAAATTTTTCGCACAAGCGGCAATTTCCGCAATTAACTACAATTAACGCACAAGTGAGCTATAAAACACCACTTGGAACCACCAAATCAAACCCAATCATATCCATCATATGAAAACAGAAAAATTCCAAGAAAAATCAGAAAATTAGGAAACTTCATTCCAATCCACCAAATCTTCCGTACAATCACGTATATAGCTACTATAAGGCACCATTTGGCCAAAATTAGAAACAAAAGATGAGTTCCAAGCAATATACCTTAGATCTTCAAGAAAGGTTGAAGCTTAGAGAGTTTTCTTCCAAAATAACACCACCAAGGTCTTCAAACACTCCAAGCAAAGTGATTTTACGGACTAATTCAAGAAACAATCGGTTGATTTTCGAGATTGAAGCAAGATTAGAAGATGGAAGTTGAAGAATTTTCTCCCTTTGCTAGCAAGAGAGGTTCGGCAATGAGGAGGTGAAGAATGAAGAGGTTTTGGTCAAATTTGGACTTTTATGTAATGACAAAGAAAGTTAGGCAAAGTTCGGTAAGCTTGGTCCAACCACATTTGGACACGTGGCACCTTGTTTTGTTTAGTGTTATCCTCTTGTCCCTCCAGAGTTAATCCATCTAGATAACCTCTAATCATCTCCTAACACCTAGTAATGAAATCCCTTTATGAAAAATTTAACCGAATTGGTCGAATTTCTCTCACTAAATGCACTAGCGGGTCCCACGTCCAAAATACGTTCCAAATTTCTCACGAACTACCTTATACTAGAAAAATGATTTAAAAACTATATTTACTGATAAAATATTGATAAAAGTAATATAATAAAGAAAATACAAGAAAACGGTGCACAGGAATAAAATAATAAATAAATAAATAATTTTTTTTTTCTCTGGGTTCTCACATCCTCTCCCCCTTAAGAAAATTTCGCCCTCGAAATTGCTCACCTGGTTTACTAAACAGCTCAGGATATTTCTTTTGCATCTCTTCCTCCAGTTCCCAAGTTGCCTCTTCTATACCATGATTCCTCCATAAAACCTTTACTAATGGAATTTGTTTATTCCTCAGTTCCTTAATCCTTCGATCGAGTACTTGTACAGGTCTCTCTTCGTAAGTGAGTGCCTTATTTAACTCAATCTCCTCTGGTCGCACGATGTGGGTTGGGTCAGGATAGTACTTTTTCAACATCGAGACATGGAAAACGTCATGAATCCGAGCTAAACTTGGCGGCAACTCGAGTCGGTACGCTACTTTTCCAACTCGTTGAAGAATTTTGTAAGGCCCCACGAACCGTGGTTGAAGTTTCTTTCCTCTACCCGCAGTGACACTTCGTAGTGGCGTGATCTTAAGGAAGACACGGTCTCCAACTTCGAACTCCAAATCTTTCCTTCGGTTATCTGCGTAGCTCTTTTGTCAGCTTTGAGCTGTTTGGAGTCCTTGACGGATCAATTTAACCTTTTCTTGCGCATCCTCCATCCAAGGAATGGTTGTTGGATCTAGAACTTTCTTTTCCCCCACTTCATCCCAATAAATGGGCGAACGACACTTTCGTCCGTAGAGAGCTTCGTATGGTGCCATTTGAATGGACGAATGGAAACTATTATTATAGGCAAACTCTACTAAAGTCATATGTTGGCCCCAATTACCCCCAAAATCTAGAATACACGTTCGTAACATATCCTCGAGGGTTTGAATTGTTCGCTCCGACTGTCCATCCGTCTGGGGGTGATAAGTTGTACTAAGGTTAATTTTGGTCCCTAAGTGCTCCTGAAATTTTTGCCAAAACCTTGATACAAAACGAGGATCTCGGTCTGAAACTATACTCACTGGAACCCCATGTAACCTCACAATTTCATTCAGGTACAACCGAGCCAGTTTATCCAGGGAATCTTTCACATTCACAGGTAAGAAATGGGCCGATTTGGTCAACCGATCAACGATCACCCAAATGGCATCATGTCCTTTTTGAGTTCTTGGCAATCCAGAAACAAAGTCCATCGTGATATTTTCCCACTTCCATTCGGGTATCTCAAGAGGTTGTAACAGTCCGGAGGGTTTTTGGTGTTCAGCCTTGACTTGCTGGCAAATCAGACAGGTTTGGACATATTGAGCAATCTCTCTTTTCATCTTATCCCACCAGTACAACCGTCGCAGGTCTTGGTACATCTTATTACTACCAGGATGGATAGTGTATTTCGATCGATGGGCTTCCTCTAAAATTTCCCTTTTCAGGTTTTCATCATTGGCCACCACTACTCGATTCCTATATCTTAAAATCCCTTCAGGACCCAAATTGAAATCAGGTAATGCTTTCTTTTCTACTTTTTCCTTCCACTTTTGTACCATCGGATCCTTCTCTTGGGCTTCTTTAATTCGATCAAGAATAGTAGAGGTTACCCGAATATTCCCAAAAGTTATTTTCTTACATCCCAATCTAGGGTTCCACTCACTAGCTGCTCCTAACATCTCCCACTCCTTGACCATCAACCCGGCTACTTGAGCCTTCTGACTTAGGGCGTCCGCTACTACGTTAGCCTTACCAGGATGGTAGTTGATCATGCAGTCATAATCCTCTAAGAGTTCCATCCACCGACGTTGCCTCATATTCAACTCTTTTTGGGAGAACAGGTACTTAAGACTCTTATGGTCTGAATAAACCTCAAAGGTAATCCCGTAAAGATAGTGTCTCCACTTTTTCAGAGCAAAGACCACAGCAGCTAACTCCAAGTCATGGGTAGGGTAGTTTTGTTCATGGGTTTTTAGTTTCCTAGAGGCAAAGGCAATCACATTCTTATTTTGCATTAACACACACCCCAAACCTTCCTTCGAAGCATCTGTATAAACAGTGAAACTGTCCTTCCCACTAGGCAAGGCCAAAACAGGAGCTCTGGTTAACCTTCGCTTCAACTCCTGAAAACTGGTTTCACACCTAGTATCCCACATAAAACGACCGTTTTTCTTCGTCAGGTCGGTTAAAGGGCCGGCCAGTTTAGAAAAGTCTTTAATAAAGCGTCTATAGTACCCAGCCAACCCTAAGAAACTGTGAATTTCAGTGGGATTTTCTGGCCTCTTCCATTCAGCCACCGCCTCTACTTTCGCGGGGTCTACTGTAATCCCTTCTTTTGAAATCACATGTCCTAAGAAAGAGATTTTCTCCAGCCAAAATTCACACTTACTAAATTTGGCGTATAGCTGATGATCTCTCAGGGTTTGTAACACTAACTTCAAATGTTGCTCATGTTCCTCACGGGTTTTAGAATAGACCAAAATGTCGTCAATGAACACGACAACGAATCGGTCCAGGTAGGGTTTGACAACTCGATGCATCAAATCCATAAAGGCGGCAGGGGCATTAGTCAACCCGAAAGGCATGACCGCAAACTCAAAATGCCCATATCTAGAATTGAAAGCAGTTTTGGGTACATCTTCTTGCTTAATTAGCAACTGGTAGTAACCCTGTCGGAGATCTAACTTTGAAAAGACCACTGCGCCTTGTAGCTGGTCGAACAGTTCATCGATGTGGGGAAGTGGGTATTTGTTCTTAATGGTCATGTTGTTTAGTCCCCGATAGTCGATACACAGTCTTAACGTTCCATCCTTCTTCTTAACAAATAGTACCGGAGCCCCCCAAGGAGATCCACTCTCACGAATAAACCCACGCTCCAACAGGTCTTGCAACTGAAACTTCAGCTCCTTGAGTTCAGCAGGTGCCATTCGATAGGGGGTCTTAGAGATAGGTGACGCTCCTGGCAATAGGTCAATCTTAAACTCTATCTCTCTCTCCGGAGGTAAAGTTACTAATTCATCAGGAAACACATCCGGATATTCACTTACAATAGGCACATCCTCAACCCTCAGCTTATCAGTGGGAGTATTTATAAGAAAAGCTAGAAACCCTTGGGCCCCTCTGTACAGAAATTTTCTAGCCCGAATACCCGAAATCAATGCAGATGAGGCTAAACTACCTCTTACATCTAGCCTTAAGGTCGCCTCCCCCGGTATACGAAATTCCACTACTTTTCTCTTACAATCGAGCTGTGCATCGTACTTAGCTAGCCAGTCCATACCCAATATAACGTCGTACCCCTTTATAGCTAAACTTATAAGATTCCCCAAAAGCTTCCTCTCTCCTACCCAAATTTCACAATTTGAATACATCAAACCAGTAATCAAACGTTGGTCCCCCGTAGGAGTACTAACTTCTAAGTCATAAGGCAAGCTAACGGGTTTTATATCAATGCCGCACATAAAATTGGGGTTAACAAAGGAATGGGTAGCACCGGGGTCTATCAAAATCCTAGCTAGACGATGGAAAACAGGGATCGTACCTTCTACAACCCCAGAGGAATCAGGGACTTGTTGTTGCTCAAGGGAGTAAACCCGAGCTGACACCTTTGGCTTTGTCCCTTCTACCTTGGACTGTCCCGAGTTGGCCTTTGACGACTGGGTGGTTGCTCTCGTCTCCCGAGGTAACACTGGGCAGTTAGCTATTTGATGCTCTGCACTCCCGCAGCGCAAGCACCTTCTCTCCTTCCTCCAACAGTTGTCCTCAGTGTGGTTTGGTTTTCCACAAAATCCACAGGGTCCACGTGCAACTGAGGCCGAACTTCCTTGTGAGGTGCTCTTCTGCGGGCCCCGTCCATTGTGACCACCCCTCGGCGGAGTCCCTCGTGTCATCCCCGATTGCCTTCCTCCACCGGCTCCTCTTCCAAACTTGGGAGGGGTCCCTTTATCCCCTTGGGTCGAACTACTCGCAGAGAACCCCCGTTTTTTCACCTGAAAATTCCTTACTTGAAGCCTTGCATTTTCAACTCGCAAAGCTTTCTCCACGGCGTCACTAAAAGTGTGGATCTGGGCTACCGCCAGATCCTTTTGAATTTCCACATTGAGCCCCTGAGTAAAACGCCGAACTCTTCTTTGCTCCGTCAGAATGAGTTCAGGGGCAAACTTGGATAAACGAGTAAACTGGCTCTCGTACTCAGCCACTGATTGAGTCCCTTGGCGGAGCCTAATAAACTCGTCCTCCCTTTTTTCTTGGACTAGAGGGGGAAAGTATTTTGCGTTGAAGTCCCTCACAAAATTTACCCATGTTCTTGGGGTTTGTTCCCGATCCCATTTCATGCGTATCACATTCCACCAAGAACGCGCGGCTCCTTCCAATTGAAAGACAGCGAAAGTAACTTGTCTCTCCTCTGAGTAGTGTAGGGCGGCAAAAATATCTATCATTTTCTCTAACCACTTTTCGGCCACGTCCGGATCTGGCCCGCCTAGAAATTTTGGCGGAGAGAACTTCTGAAATCTCTCCAGGGCCCGATCTTCACTTTCCACTACATGGCCAGGGTTCCCAGGTTGCTGGATAGGAGGTTGGCCCTGCTGTTGCACTACGTGGGCTAACAGGTCAGTCATTTGCTGCATAGCAGCGGCTATCTGGGCATTAGGGTCAACCCTAGGTTCAGGGTTTGGTTCAGTTGAGGTATCCCTAATACCCTCGTCAGTTGTGGGTTGCCTAACCCCGCGGCCACGGCCTCGTCCACTACGAGTGCCTTCCATTCTCTAAGTCAATCTAAAGTCGAGGCACAAAATTAATATTAAAAGGGCATATCTATATAGTCATATAAGCATGAACAAAAATCAAAAGTAAACACCACATAAAGCACGTATACACATAGCACATTTATACATGGAACACATAATTGTGTCAAACAGTCGTACAAGCAGTCAAGCAAATATATACACAAGTACTCCCGTGAAGCCAAAAGAGGGTCTGCCAAAATACACTGTACAACCTAGGTCGCAAAAGGTACCAACCAACTAACCAAAAGCCTCTCCTAGGTATCCCTCACACGGGATCAAAACAAGGCTCAAGGAACCCTAATCTAGTCCTCCACGGAGCCAACCGACTCCCCCCCAGAGCTAGAGCTAGGGGCGCCTCCCTGACCTGGAGCTCCACCACCTGGAACTCCCCCTGGCGCATTGGCGCCAATCACTCCCTGGATGAGCGCCCCACACTCATCGATAATAGCACCAGACCGGTCTCTCACCTCCCGGACTACGCGAATAAGGCGGTCGTTAACCACCTGCAACTGCTCTCGCAGAGCGTCCGTCCTCTCCTGCTCCATGGCCACGTCCCCCTGGAGCTCTCCAATCCTATCGGCCTGCATCCGCATGATGCCCCTAAGCCTAAGGGTCTCAGTACGCTCCCTGGCGGCGTCACATCTCAGCCACCGTCGCTCGGCAAGTACCGCCTCAACCACGTGGTCCGCGTAGGAGTAAAACTGGCAACGCCTACAGCGGCGGGTCCGACTAGCGGTATACCACAGCCGGATCGGACCTCCGGGTCTCTCCTGATAGTCGATGACTCGGGGGCGCCTCTGAGGTGGCTCGCCTCCGCCTGCACCACTGGTACCGGCCATAACTTACAAAGATAGCAAAGGTTTATAGCTTAAACAATATTTTCACACTTAATGGTGTCTAAACACAATCCCCAAGAGTTCTAAGAAACAGGTTTTAGATTCGCCCAGGTTATTTCTAGCCTATGCTCTCAACCAAACATCAAATATATTACAAGAATAAACCTCAAATATTACAATGTAAATCTCCAATATTTACATATAAACAAAACGAAGCGGAAACTAATTCCAAGCGTGGAACGTATGTATACCTCCGATCGATTCCAAACATTCATTACAATCCCTAATAATAACTATTACACAAAAGGAAATCCAAATTCAAACCATACACGAGATAATCCATCCATTCACATGAATAAGCACTCCAAGCTTTTCTTCGCCTTGAGCCCTGTGGGGGGGAAAAATAAAACATTTTTGGGGTGAGCTAAAAGCTCAGCGAGTAACCATTAAAATCAGTAATCAAATCGGTTTCACAATAGTTCATTTCAATGATGTCATATAGCAATGATGTCATAAATCAAATGATAAATCCGGAAACAACTACAACATTTGCAAAACAGTAAATATGGATTATCAATAATTCAAGAAACATTTACAATGGAAAGCGATAGTAACATTCATGAAAGGATACATTCATTCTCCTGACATTTCCTCGCTCATTTGGTCATTCATCTCATTTCATTCACCCCGTCTCTGGCTTTTGGCCAGGCTCCACCAACCTACATAGGTAATACTCGAGTATACCAAACGTTCACCCAAGTTCCTAATCGCCTGACCGAGTCCGCTTCTGGCTCAAGACGACCGGTAACAAGGGGCAATGGCCAGTTCAGCCCAAAAGGCTTACATTCATGTGCAAGTAACATTTCAATCGAAAATTTCACATTTATCGAGGTCGAGTGCGATAAAGTACACACTCGCCTCGAAAACTCGTTTTGGAAATCATTATAAGCGCTTAACACGTTATCAACCAAAATACAAGTCACGAAGTCAAGAAATATAACAAACAAGGCACACTCACATGCCAGCACGCATGATATGCAAGAAAACATTTCAAAAGTAACTTTGGAAACAGTTCAAAAGTAAATAATGTAAGAAACGGTTCATAAATAACTTTAGAAGTAGTTTGAGGTCACTCACCTCCACGGCTCAGAAACCATCCATCATGTATCATTGCCTTGCTCAAATCCAAGTCTTAGATCACAAACTCAATGCAAACAAGTCCTTTAAAAGTTCGGACAGCACTTCCCCTACATTTGCTAACTTTTCCAGCCATCATGGCTTCATTATTACTTCAGCCAGTCCCAAAGTCACACAAATAAGTTCATCTAATATCCATTCAGCAAGCTCCAAGTAGTACAAAGACAAGTCAAGCTAGGGAAAAGTCCGGAAATGAAGGTTAAGCTCAAAACCAGAAAAACAGTTTTGACGTCATTTTGCGGTAATGGTACCAAAGGCGCTACGATTGTCGGATGGGGGGTGTAAGACCCACCGTTTCGAAGCTAAGAACCAGGGCTACAACAATGTAGAAGGTCACTCAGTCCAGTTCCTAGCACAACTAGGTCAAATATGCCAAAAATACCAAACCAGAACCACTAAAACAGGTTCACAAATCCCACTATGCTGTAATTGGTATAACTCGGTCTGTACAGGTCCAAATGCACTGATTCCAAAGGCATATGGAAGCTAAGACATCCAGATACATTTCATCAGAAGACACCAACATCCAAATCCAAAGCAATTCTAGTCAAAATGGCCAATTACAAGTGCAGTTTTTGCATTCTGATCAACCCAGAACAGCAACAGTAAAATCGACATATCTCACTCTACACTAGTCCAAATGACCTGAAATTTTGTAGGCACTTCAAACTCATCAATACCTACAACTTTCATGTTTTGAGTAAAGTCCAATTCGGCCTCTAACCCTATGATCCAAAACCGGACAGAATTAGGGGTTTATGAACCCTAACTTTTCACAATTCATTCCAAACCCAAAATTGATTGCAAATATCAACAATTCACACCTACTAGTGTCATTATAGGCCATTGCCAATCATCATAAACAACCACACCATCATAATCCAATTAAACCAGAAAAATCATCAATAAAATAAAAACTTCACCAAATCACTTCAAACCAAGATAAAAACCAGAAATTTCAGCACTTTAATCACTAATAAGCATAACTTAAGCTTCATAAGTGAAGGAGGAAGATACACACACCACTCACCTAGTAACCAAGAGAGATAGAGATGTTGGACACCCTAACTCTTCCAAAAAACTTCACCAAATCAACCACTAACACCAACTAGAAAGATTTTATGGAGTAGAAACTAATTTATGCAATTGTTTTGGTTGATTTGAGCTAATTGGGAGCTTGAAAATTGAAGAAGCTTTCTTCCTTCTTGAGCTAAGAGGGCCGGCCATCCAAGGTAAGAAAATGGTGATTTTTTGTGAAATTTTTAGATATTTAACCAATTTTGGTCAAAAGTCAAAAAAAATGAATAGTAACTCTTAAGTCAAATCAAATGAAATGGTGACACTTGTCACTCTCATAAATGCAATCATATCCTTTCTTTTCTCTCTCACATCAATCATTTCACACACTCTACTTTTCTCTTAACACCCGATAAATTTTACACAGTATCCGGAATTTAACCTAATTGGCCGAATTTTTCCGAACTTTTCGCACTAGTGGGTCCCACGTCCATTATATATTCTTAATTTTCTAAAAACTCTCCAATACTAGAAAAACCATCTAAAAACTATAATTACTCATAAAAATTCCTCAGGAAAAATTCCTAAGCCAGGAAATGCAGAAAACATGCTATTAAAGGAAATAAAACCCTCGGAAAAGATTAGGGTTTTTATGGGTTCTCAAACTCTTTTTTTTCGGGGCGTCACACAACGTCCGAATAGATTGATCACTTTTGATCGATACAAGAATTTGTAAAAACGCACGGGTTTGACCTTGACGAAACTCCTATCGAAGAGATTGGAATTCGTTGACAAGTTTTCTCAGTGAAGCACGGGTCAAGATCCCAACTGATCAAATGGCTGGATGTAATGGATGGTTTTCTAAAAAATCGACTAAGTTTCCCAATTTGAAATTCGACCTTGAAACCCTAATTGGTCAAGCGGGTTGAATGAAATCGACAATTTATTTAAAATCGACCGGATTACCCTAAAAAGGGAAACGGGTCAAATGAATTGAGTGAAATTTAATAACTTACTCAAAATTGACCGAATCATCCTAAAAAAGGAACTTGATCAAATGAACTGAATGAAACTGAGAATTTTATTCAAAATTGACCGGATCGCCCTAAAAGGATAAACTGGTCAAACAAATTGAATGGAAATTTGACAATTTACTCAAAATTGACCGGATCATCCTAAAAAAGAAATTGGTCAAATGAGTTGAATGAAATCGAGAATTTATTCAAAATTGACCGGATCGTCCTAAAAAAGGGTAAACTGGTCAAATGAATTTAATGAAATTGATGATTTATTCCAAATCGATTATATTGTCCTAACTAATCAAATGAATTGAATGAAATTGGTGATTTATTCAAAAATTGACTAGATTGCCCTAAAAATGAACAAATTGATAAAACGGACTGGATGAAATTGATGAATGAAATGGTCCAATGGATTGAATGGAATTGGGAGCTTATTAAAAAATCAAGCTATCCACTGGTAGTTTCAAAATTTTATTACGATGCATTAGCCTATAAGCCTTCTAAAAATCAAATTTTGGCCTCAATTTATTTATCGTCTCAATAGTGAGGAATTACTTGTGAATTTCTTCAAATTAATGTCCTTTAAGCAAGGGATTTTTACCAATTTTGATAAAGTGGCCAAGAAGTGATTATTAGACGCTCATATCCCAAAAATTGCTCTATAAAAATGATCGGATCCTACCTTACCTTGTGCACTACCCCTTTGGATGGTACAAAATGTAAACGTGCAAGTCTCTTTGGATTAAGTATCCGAGACACAAGGTGGTTTATTCCTGACACGGGATCCCCTAAATGGCATTCCCTTTCTAGGGTTATGCATGATGCCATTTATTAAAGCAATGTAAATATGTGACAAATATGGTCTAAAGGACATAAACAATGCATCGGGGGAAAAGGTCTAAAATGAAATGTACTTATTAAAAGTCAAGTGTAATGACTAAAATTTAAACATGTAAGTTATCTTGTAGGTAGGGCACTAAAAGAGTGCCAAAGGGGCCTCTTATTGCTAAGGCACATGAATGCAAGCCAAGAAAACAAAAAAATGGTTAGTGCAATTGATAGTACACATAACACATTGGGAGCAATTAAGAAAAAAAATATAATGAAAGCAATAAAAGGGGTGGAACCCCTTCCCTCGTGCCTAATGTGCTTAAAAGAGGGTGAGGCTGACTCTAACCTAGGAAAATTCTAACATGGATGCATGAGGCTGGGGTTCACTAATGCAACTAGACTCGATAAGGTTTAAAAGGTCCCCAAACCTTCAGACCCAAAGGCCAAGGGTCATCACTCCTAAGGCCTTCGATCGGTGGCTCGAGTGATCCCTTAGGAAGCGCTATGGGCGCAGCGCACACCATCCGCCTACCCAAGGCGATCGATCCTAATCCTACAAGGCGGTGTGGGAAACGCCCACGAAAATAAAATAAAATGGGATAACAATAAATAAACGTGCACGTATGAAGTGTTCCCTATTTTGAGGGAAGGGGTTGAGAACCACGCGAGACTCTAAAGGTGACACACACCCCCCCCCAAATGCAATGCAAGCGCGAGATAAACAAGTAAACATACATCCAATCAACCAATCATACATTCGTGAGCGAGGGAATAGTTTGATATGTGTACGAGGCAAAAAGTCCTAAAATGGAAAATGCAATCCCAATATCCAAATGCTATGCATAACAAGGGTAGAAAACGGAAAAGAATGACTAAATCAAATGCTCGGACCCACTTAGGAAGTCCCCAGTGGAGTCGCCAACTGTCGCGCCCCACTTTTCATGTTGGTGTGTGTGGTGTCTGAGATATGTATGTGAACATGTGTAAAAGTGAAAATAAAGGCCGTGGGATTGTGAAATGCGACGGTTTGGCCAAATAAAGTTCAAAAAGGGTTTTTGTATGAAAAATGGAGTCGCCACTTGATATAGAGTTAGGGTGTACCAAGTCACCCAAAAAAAATGATTTTTTGTTTTTGAACGAAAAAGTAAATAAACCCTTTTAAAGAACTTTTAGGTCTTCGTAACCAAAGAAAGGGATCGGGGGTCACATTTGATAAGGGAGAAGGCAAAGGCAACGCCTAAGGCACTCCCTTACCCTAACCAAAGCTAGTTGCGTGACTTAGCCCCACTTTTCCTAATTATTCTACCCAAAGTATGTATCGCATGTTGGATATGACTATATGAGTGCAAAACCTAGACCTAGGAGGACATGAGGGGTAAAATTTTCTCTCCAAAGCTTGAGTGATGCCAATCACATTAATTGTGAAGCCCAATAATGATCCTTTGGAGAGGTCACACATAATCCTAAATGACGTAAAAATGAGTGAAATGAATGCATGCCATGTGAAAATGTGAGTTTGTGTGAAGTGAAAAAGTGATAAAAACAAGAGTGTGTAAGTGGAAGTGTGCAAATGGATGTACAAGATAAGGTGAGTAAAGTAATAATGAAAAATGTATGTGAGATAACATAAAGTGCATGTGTGCGAGTGATATTATAAAGTGTAAGTAGTTGAGTGAAAACGTGCAAAATTAAAGTAGTGTGAAGTGAGAATGTGGAAAAAGGGTTAGAATATAAAGTAGAAGTGTATGTGATAGCGAATGAGTAAAATGCATGAATCCTATAGGAATGCATCAAGACGGGAACGGGGAGTCCTAACTTTGTGACTTTAATCTTCCCTTTGATTAGAAGGGAGAACTAGCGTGCTAAGGCTATTTGTGGAGCCACACTCGCTCGTTTCCCTTATCGAAAGGGGACTCTTCAAGCAAATGTACCCTATAACTAGCATGAGGTGCAAAAAATCCTAAAATGAGGGGAAAAGGGGTTCGACGAGCATGCCAAATGATAAAACTAAGAAAAATGCATGACATGTAGTGAACATGCAAGTATGCACTAACGAAAAGAAATCCCTAAGGGTCTAGCGTTGGACTAGCCCTTTCTATGAATTCCTGACGGAATAATGAGCCACAACTAGCATTGGACCAGTGTGGTGACGTACATTCATCCATCACATTCATCTACGACTATAGAAAGCAAGTAGACATGCCAAACACTCATAAACACATAGCACATAACACTTAGCATGCTCGACTAGATGCAATAACCTAATAAATCAAGTAACACATAACACATAGGCACGCAACCAAACTAATGAACCTATTACATTTGCTAGCTAGGCACACGTCTTCAGTAGGTCTTCATCAAATGCTCTCCAAGCACTATCTATTACAAGCCAAGAGGTGTACACATACCCCATAAAAGAATAACTTAACAAAAAGCAAAAGTAAATGGAACAAATGAAAGGAATTAAAGAAAGGCAAGGAAAGCAAAGTAGACATGCAATTCTCACTTAGCACGTTGGATCACATAGGAGATACCAAAAAGGGATAAAAGAAGTTATACCTCCCCCGTTTGTCCAAATGAAGAAAAATGGCTTCAAAACAATAAAAAGGTCAAGATACCACTTTATTTGGGAAAATTAAAGAAAATAAACAAACACAAGCTCGCTTGATCATAAAGTTCACAAATTCATGCATTAAGTACCACCTAAACAAATGAAAGCAAACGAGCAATCGAATTGCAAAGTTGAGGCTACCAAGGACTCAACTGCGAACACTAACCAAGCACTCAAGCCTAATCAAACACTTTTAGAAACTTCAAGGGTCCAGGGGCAAAGAAAAGGGCAAGTAATAGTTCAGATTGCAAACAATTTAGAAAAAGATTGAAAAGCAATCGGGTCTTTGTAGCATTGCTGCAAAATCACAGGGATCAAATTGATTAATTTTTCAATTTTCCGGGTCATAGTGACATAAGGGGAACTTGGGGGTCAAAGTGCTAAAATCAGAAATTAGTTTCATGCAACAAACATGCAGCTACGTGAGAAACTTGTTTCTGCAACACAAAATGAATGCCGGCTGCATTGTCATCTTCAAACATAGATTTCAGAAAACTCACACAAACTTTGATCAAACTCTCTCAAACCAAAGTCCAAACTTTGAATTAAACAACACAACACTTTGCTCTGACATTCAAATCAGTAAAACACAGAAAGAAATGATACAAAATCATGGAAACTTTCATGCAAAAATAATGTAGGAACATATGGGCTTCCATAACATAAGGAAAAAATCTGCCGCATTTTACTTCTAAACTTAGATTTTTGTGCTCCAAATGCACCAAATTTAATCAAGTCCTCTCAACCAAACATCCGAAAACTTAACTAAGCCACATAACACACGATTTCAAAAATCCAAACAAACCAAGATTATAGAAGGAAAAACATGCAAACAATGGAAAATTTTATGCAAAAAAGGTTCAGCAATCATAGCATGACTTGAATGTCCTTTAAACCCAAGTGCTCAAACTCAACACTAGACCTTCCATTTCTTCATCAAACCCAAAATTAAACGTGAAACTGAAGTGCAAAAACTCAACTAAAAGAAGAAAACACAGTATGAGAATGCGGCAACTCTTCCCTGTTGCGCATTTGAAGGGAACAAATCTTAAATGACTTGGAAATTTCAACAATATCATATCATGAGTTTTCAACAAACTTTCAGATTCAAAATACATCAGAAATGATCCATATTTATGCTAAAATCTGACCCAAATAAACCAGAAACAAAGCAAAAGAACCAGAAACAACAAACAAAGACAAAGATATCCAACAACTACTAACTTTAAAGCTGCTGCAACAAGTCGATTGCTTTCAAGCTTGTTGCAGCAGATTCATGTGCAATGCTCATTCCAAAGAAAACTAAACTCAAGCACAGGGGACCATCAAACATTCTAACGGCTATCCATTCTATAGTTCCAGCAAAAAGAAATTTTTCGTAACTGAACAATGCATCACTAGTCACTGCCGCAACTAAATGCCACTACAAACTTCACCACTTATCCCATGCATATATGCTCATACCATTTCAACCAACCGAAACATGTTTACACAAATGATTCAAGCACACTCCCATTTATTCAATCCCGAAATGCATAGACTTGAAACAAAGGGAGAGGGAAAGATCTAACAAAACTTTCGAACTCAAAATTGCAGCAAGACGATCTGGAAAAACATGCTAACTCTGACTCAGATTTCCAGAAAATAAAGCAACCAAAACCTAAACTAAAAGACCTGATTAAGTTATCAACTTTGATAAAAATAGGAAACAGATCCTTGGGCAAAGAATGGACGGAAGGAAAGATAGAGGGAAGCAATAGGGAAAGGATCGAAAATTACCTCTTCACCACCTTCGGACTTGAATCTGCAGCAGGCCTTCGCCAGAGATCGAAGAGGCTCCACCAGAGATTGAAAAAGATGAATTTTTTACAGACTTTTGGTGAAGAAAGCGTGGGCTTGAGATTCTGGCCTCTTACTTCTTTCACAGCCGAACCCCTTTTGTTTCGTTTCTTTTTGTTTTTTTTGTTTCTTCTCCAGCCTTCTTCTCGGCAAACCCCCAAAGCTCCCCCTTTTTTTTTTTAGATTTTTCTTCACTCGGTGCTCTCTCTCTCTCTCTCTCAAGGCTACGTGTTTTATCCTCCAAAACCTCAGCCGCCACTCGATGCCCTCTTATTTGCGGCTTCCTCCAATCTCCCACAGAAAACTCCGCCCTCTCTCTCCGAAACTCTCCCTAGCCTTCAAACTTTTCTTCACTCTTTTCCAGCCGTCCTTCTCCCTGTATGCTCCTCTCACTCTTTCTGGTTTCTGGTTCCTTTTTGCTTAGCCGAAAACTCCCCTCTCTCTCTGTTTTTCTGTTTTTGCCGTCAACCCTTCTTCCAAACCCCCAACTCTGCCGTGAATGTTTTCTCTTCTCCCAGGCTGCGTCTTTCTTTTTTCCTAAACCCTTCCCCTGTAAACCCCTGCGGCTGCATTCCTTTTATATGGGACCTCAACCCTAAAACTCCCATTGTCTCCTCTAAAATTGCAGCCAAGGGCTGCCCGAGCCCTTACTTGCAAGCTGCGTAAAAAGGCAGCTTGCCGTCACGTATTTCCTTTTTTTTTAAGATTAATTAAAACAAAATTGAAAATAATAAAAATAAATAACAAAAACGATTTAATTAACATTTGATGAAAAATAAACTAGAACAACAAAGTGCAAATTCCATTTCTTTTTTTTTTTTTTTCTTTTCTTTTTTCAAGAAATTCTATGCTAAAAACTTAAAATTAAAATAAAACTAAAAACAAAAAGCGAATAAAACTAACACGACAAATAAAAAACTAAAAATAAAAAGTAAATGAAATTACACAAAAAATTTGGTGTCTACAAATACATTTATCATCTCAACAACGAGGAATTATTTCTGAATTTCTTCAAGTCAATGTCCTTTAAGCAAGGAAATTTTGCCAACTATGTTGAAAATGGTCAAAAGATGATTGTTAGATGCTCATATTCTAATTTGCAAAAAAATTGCCTTGCTTTTTTTCCGAAAAGATCGGATCCTACCTTACCTCGTACACTACCCCTTTGGATGGTACAAGAAATATAAACATGCAAATCTTATTGGATTATATATCCGAGACAATGGGCGGCTTGTTCCTAACACGGGATTACCTATATGGCATTCCTTTCTAAGGTAGATGCATGATGCCAGTTTATCAAAGCGACTAAATATGCAGTACGCAAATAAAATGTGACCTAAAGGAACCCCTTTTTGTATGTCGGGATGAGCCTAAAAAGAAATGTATTTATGCTACCAATGCGAAACATTGAATTTAAACGTGTCACATCAAATAGGGTAGGCTCCTAGAGAGTACCACACCAGGACTCTTATGTTCTAGGCTTATGAATGCAATGGAGAAAAAAGCCAAGAAAAGTTAGTTCAATTAGACAAACACACATAACACATTTGTATCAAAGTAATACAAAGCAATAAAATGAATAGAGGGGTTGGATCCCTCCCCTCGTGCATAGTGTCCCTAATAGGGTAAGACAGACTCTACCCTAGGTAAACTACCATGGATGCATGAGGTATTGGCTCACTAATGCATTTAGACTCGATAGGTTTAGGTCTCCGAGCCTTCAGACTTGGAAACCAAAGGTCATTTCGCCCAGGTTCCTTGTCGGTGGCTTGAGCGATTCCCCAGGCACTGCTATGCACACATCGTGTCACGGCTACATGTCATGAGTGAATCTGTCAAAAATCCTCAACTTTCGATTAAAAGCTAAAGGCTATGAACCCAAAGCTTAAAATGGAAGATTGAGTGACCCCTCGGATCATGCTACGCACACATCGTGTCGCGATCACAAGTCCAAGTGAGTCGCCTAAAATCCTAATAAGGAGGAGTGGCGTGACAAGCAACTAAAAGAAAAAAATAAATGAGAGATAAAAAATAAAGCGTATGCACGTATGCCAGTGCTCGTTTGGAGGGGAGGGATCAAGAATCAATGCGACGCTCTAGAGAAATATCCCCCACCCAAAATGCAATGCAAGGCGCAAATAGGCCATCCATCGCAAATAGGCGATGGAGTGAGTTGATACGCATGAAATACAAAAATCCTAAAAAAGAAAAATGCAACCCTAAACAGCCAAATGTGATATATGAAAAGGTTAAAAAAGAAAAAGATTGACAAAATCAAATTTGCTCGGACTTTCAAAGTCTCCAATGGAGTTGCCAACTGTCGCTCCCCATTTTTTACAAGAAAAATAAAAGACGAGTTTAGAAAAATGGCTTTTGATTCAATTTTTGATTGGAAAATGAATTTTTGATTTAAAAAAAATGAAAACATGGGTCTAAATGGGACTTGAAAATGCGACGATTTGACCCAAAATATAGTTTAAAAAGGGTTTTTTGAATGAAAAATGGAGTCGTCACTTGGAATAGAGTTAAGGTGTACCAAGTCACGTAAAAATGAATTTTTAAAGAAAAAAGTAGAAAACCCTTTTTAAACGACTCCAAATCTACAAAAATCATAGAAAAAGATTCGAGAGTCACATTTGAAGAAAGGGAAGGCAAGGATAAGAATCCAAGACACCCTTTCAACCTGGCTGGTTGCGCGATTTAGTCAAAGATTTTCTTATTTTAACCTAAAGATTTATCACATTTGGATGTACTATATGAATGCAAACCCTATACCTAAGAGGGTATCGGGGGGTCGAAATTTCTCTGCAAAACTCAATTGGTGCCAATCACATTAATTGTGATGCCTAATGTGGACTCTTTGGAGAGGTCACGAATAATGCAAAAATATGAGACTCTAAGAAAAAAAAAGGAAAATAAAAATAATTGTATAAATATACGTGACCTAAAGGAATGCATCATATCGGGTGCGGGGTGTGACAGCCCCACCTTCCCCTAAGGCGTACCAAAGGAGTTAGCTGACTGCCTGCCCAGCTCTCGCCAGGACTACTAAAACGGTCAAACACTAACTCAAGTCGTTCGGGAAAATATTGGCGCGCTTAATCAACCCAATAAATGAGAAACAGGAAAACAAAAGGCAAAACGTAAAGCGAATAGTGGCTGCCACGTCACAATCCGCCAAGATCCCATTGATTACAAGAAATTTCCAACAATCACTGAAAAGAGTATATACAAGCCAAGTACAATCCATTGGATAGGAATACACCCTATTACAAACCACTTTTGTATGGTTACAAGCCAAAAGAAAGCATTTAAATCCAAGTACAACAAAGGTTCCAACTATTGAGGAGCTATACAAAATCTCTCAACTAGCTCCACTCAACTTACTCATCACAGTCAAAAGTCCAAAAGATAATTCCCTGTAAGGAAAACAAAATTTACGAAGTGAGCTTTCGCCCAATGAGGTACTGTCACGTACATATACCAAGATCACATAAACTCAAGAGCATTCAGTCCAAATACGTTCGTCAAGTAAGTAAAAGCAATAACACCCAAATGTAAGGAATAAAAGGATACGGATGGCTCTCAAGAGCCCTTTTCCTCTTTTGCCATACTTGATCTCATCTCATTGACTCTCCGTCAATGTATACCAGGTAATCATGACCGTAGACCCCTCTTTACTCCAATTATCCGTCCACCTCACTTTCCCCTTACCGGGCCCGAACACCACACAGTACAGAATTGGTATTACTCGAGTAAACCGGAATCTAGGGTCTCATACCCAAAGATTCTCAAATACAGTCCCCATGGCTTGTCAAATGTCCCCGACCAAGTCCTTACTGGCTCGAGTCCATTGACTTCCAATGAGGTAGAGCTCAAAGTAAACAGTACAGATCTAGAGTTACATTAAGGATCGGCATCCAAGCGACACCAAATCAAATACAGTCAAGAGTATTCAAGTTATATCATAACCAAACAAGTAGGCCAGAGAGTACGAGAGTGGTAAAGTACACCCTCGCCTCACCTAGTCCAAACAATCATCACAACTAGTCCAAAACACGGAATTCAAGTACAAGAAAGCCACGGAATAACAAATATGTGAGTAGTACACTCACCAAGTCAAACAAAGTAATTTCACAAGTTTTCGCCCGACGTGAGCCTCGGATCACCGGCACGCCCTATAATAATCAAGAAAGTACAATTAAGACTCAAACACGAGTCGAATACCTTTTAATAGGAACTATTAAGGTAAAACCCAAATATAGCTTGGAAATGAAAAATACATAATATTTAGGGTTAAAAGTAGAAACAACCCTAAAATTATTCATTTCTAGTCAATCTCAACCCAACTCACAAGGATCCAATGCCCTAGACACTCGGACAGCATTTCCCCTAAAATTTCTGCTTTTCCAACCTACAAGACACCAATAAAAACCATCCAACACAACCACAAGCACCCAAACAATTCATAAGGCATTCAATATACTTCATTAGGGTCACAATACCCCTCAATAATAGCCAATTAGAAGCTCAACAATCAACCATAGCAAAGCCCCAATTGGAACCCTAAATCTGAAATTTTTCGCACAAGCGGCAATTTCCGCAATTAACTACAATTAACGCACAAGTGAGCTATAAAACACCACTTGGAACCACCAAATCAAACCCAATCATATCCATCATATGAAAACAGAAAAATTCCAAGAAAAATCAGAAAATTAGGAAACTTCACTCCAATCCACCAAATCTTCCGTACAATCACGTATATAGCTACTATAAGGCACCATTTGGCCAAAATTAGAAACAAAAGATGAGTTCCAAGCAATATACCTTAGATCTTCAAGAAAGGTTGAAGCTTAGAGAGTTTTCTTCCAAAATAACACCACCAAGGTCTTCAAACACTCCAAGCAAAGTGATTTTACGGACTAATTCAAGAAACAATCGGTTGATTTTCGAGATTGAAGCAAGATTAGAAGATGGAAGTTGAAGAATTTTCTCCCTTTGCTAGCAAGAGAGGTTCGGCAATGAGGAGGTGAAGAATGAAGAGGTTTTGGTCAAATTTGGACTTTTATGTAATGACAAAGAAAGTTAGGCAAAGTTAGGTAAGCTTGGTCCAACCACATTTGGACACGTGGCACCTTGTTTTGTTTAGTGTTATCCTCTTGTCCCTCCAGAGTTAATCCATCTAGATAACCTCTAATCATCTCCTAACACCTAGTAATGAAATCCCTTTATGAACAATTTAACCGAATTGGTCGAATTTCTCTCACTAAATGCACTAGCGGGTCCCACGTCCAAAATACGTTCCAAATTTCTCACGAACTACCTTATACTAGAAAAATGATTTAAAAACTATATTTACTGATAAAATATTGATAAAAGTAATATAATAAAGAAAATACAAGAAAACGGTGCACAGGAATAAAATAATAAATAAATAAATAATTTTTTTTTCTCTGGGTTCTCACACGGGGGACTAATGTTCGTGACTCAATGTTCCCTTTAATAGAGGGAATACGAGCGTGCTAAGATTAGAAAGCCAAACTCGTCCATATCCCATACCCAAGGGATTTTCCTAATCTAGCACGCAAATGATCTAACCTAGTTTCTATTTCTTAAATGAAATGCAAGTCTAATGTTATGTTTTCAAACAAAGGGGTAAGGAATACATATATAAGGGAAAATACGGAATAGGGGATATAAGTAGAAGGGAATATGGGATAAAGGATGTACATATATAAGAAAGTGTCATGCAACATAGTAAAAACCCTAAAAAGTGAAAGCATGCATGAGATGAAGTGATTTTATCACACAACCATGATCTAACGCTCGAGGGGCTCCTAAGGGTCTAGCGTTGGACTAGCCCATGTCTACAATTTCCCACTAGCATTGGACTAGTGAAAAAAGTCGGAACAAAGGGCCACAACTAGCGTTGGACTAGTGTGGATTCGAGAAATTGACCACAACTAGCATTGGACTAGTGTGGTGACGTCACACATCGGTTACAATCAAATAAATCATATAAGACCTAATAAAAGCATGTAAACACATAAATCACATATAGCACATAACACATAAGCATGATATCTAGATGTAAGACCCTAAGAAAGCGGATAACACATAGGCATATAGGCACACACAAGCACATAGCACATAAGCCCTATCTATTACAAAAGGGAAGGCCCTACTACAATCTAAAAGGGGAAATAAATAAATAATTAAAAGAAATACCTAACTATTACAACTGTGGCATTTAATTGCCTTCCTCAAATAATTACAAATTGAATTAAAATAAATAAACAAAATTGAAACAAATAAAGCGAATAATAAATAACTAAAATAAAACATTCAAAAGGCATGCAATTAAACACGTAAAATAACGTGTGACACGTAGGGTCAAATAAAGTCAAAATAAAGGTTAGAATGTACCTCCCTTGAATTGGTGCCCTAATTAAGCGAAATTACTTATTTACCCTCCAAAATAAAAGAAAAGGTCAAGGCATCACAAAATATCATATAAATATGAAATTAAATCATTAAAAGCATTGAAATAACTAAACAGTCCATATTCACAACATTAGGATCCAATTGAAAGGAAAAAGAAAGTTTAAGGGATCAATTTTGATTAATTTTTCAATTGCTTGGGCCATAGTGAAACACAGGGAGACTTGGTGTGACGGCCCCACCTCTCCCTAGGACGTACCCCAGGGTTCGGCGGGTCGCCTGCCCAGCTCTCGCCAGCTCTCGCCGGGACTCAGTCATTCACTACAGTCCTCAAATAAATTACAATATGAATCTCAAAAATTACATCAAATGTTCCCACAATTACACATCCAAGTCTCCAATAATTACATGTCACAAGCGAAGCGAAAATAATTTCCAACAATACATAAAATGATTCCAAATCCAAATTGTACAAAATATAGGCCATCTATTCACGTGAATAAGCACAACAAGTCTTCCTTCGCCACGAGCCTTGTGGAGGGGAATAAAACATTTTTGGGGTGAGCTAGAAGCTCAGCGAGTAACCAGTAAAATCAGTAATCAAATATATTTCACAATAATACATTTCGATCCTTTCGATGATGTCATGATTCAAAGAACAAATCTCCGTTTATTGCTCTCGTGAGCCAGTGAAATCATAGTACTTGAACACCCAACGCTCAAATAGATCATTTAACATTAACATTAACATTAAGAGGGAGCCCCTTTTTGAGCTCCGGAGCCATTTGCTCCAAGTAAACAGAGGTGGAGACGTTGGTGTCCAGCACAAGACTCCCCAAGAACTCATTGAAGCCAAAATCATATCATGAATTCACATGCAAGCACGCATGAGATGCAGTCGAGTAAATAATGCAAGAAACATTTCATAAGAAGCTTTAACAATAGTTTGGGGTCACTCACCTCCATGGCTCAGAATCATCCATCATATAACATTGCCTTACTCAAATCCAAGTCTTAGATCACAAACTCAATGCAAACAAGTCCCTTCAAAGTTCGGACAGCACTTCCCCTGAATTTGCTAACTTTTCCAGCCATCATGGCTTCATTATTTCCTCAGCCAGTCCCAAAGGTACACACACAACAACAAGTTCATCCAATAGTCATTCAGCAAGCTCCAAGTAGTACTAGTACAAGTCAAGCTAGGGAAAAGTTCGGAAATGAAGGTTAAGCTCAAAACCAGAAAAATAGCTTTTGACATCCTTTTGCGGTAATGGCACCAAAGGCACTACGATTGTCAGATGAAGGTGCAAGATACACTGTTTCGAAACTAAGAGATAGGGCTACAACATCACAGAAGGTCACTCAACCCAGTTTTGAGTGTAAACAGGTCAAAAATGCAAGATACTACATCAAAAACGTAAAACAGATTCACCAAAACGCATTCTAGCGGAAACATCATAACTCAGGGTCTACAAGTCCAAATCCAGAAATTCCAAAACCAGCTGAAAGCTAAGAAACAGGGATAAATTTCATCCGAAGGCCTCAACAACCAATTCGGAAGCAATTCCAGCCAAAACAACCAATTACAGGCGCAATCCTTACATTCGGGTAAAACCAGAACAGCAATAGTAATTTCAACTTTTCTCATTCTACACTACTCCGATTGACCTGAAATTTTGTAGGCACCTCTAAAATGTCATTCCCTACAACTTTCATGTTTTAAGCCAAGGCCAATTCGGCGTCTAAATAGGAGCTAAAAATTCGGGCAGAATGTTCCTTCACAAAACCTAATTTTCTGAAATTTCTTCCAAAACAAAAATTGATTGCAATTGGCCACTTTTTCCACCTCATAGAGTCCTTAAACATCATTTCCAGTCATCATATATAACCACACAACCATGTTCATATTAAAACAGAAAAATCCCCAAAAATTATAAAACTTCATCAAGTCAACCACAACTCAAGATATAATCCATCAAACCATCTCTTTAGCCATCACAAGTCACTAATTTAGCATAATCAAGAACAAAGAAAGGATTGCTAGACATGAACCTTGAAATATCAAAAAAGTTGATGGCTTAGTCCTTTGCCTTCTCTAATCACTTCACCACTACCTTCAATCTTCCTAAACAAGTGACTTTTGTGGAGGAATTTGAAAGTTTAACGGTTGATTCACAAGATTGAGCAAGAAATGGAGTTGGAGTTGAAGGCTTTCTTCTTGTATTTTTGCTCCAAGAGGTTCGGCCAAGCTTGCAGAAATTTAGGTGCTTTTTGGGTCAAAATTGAGTATTAGTAAAGGTAGGAAATAATGGTCAAAGTCAAGGTTGAATAAGAAGGTGACACTTGTCACCCTTTTTAATGCAACTCTATCCTTTTGTCTCTCCAATACAAATATCTTAACACTTTGTAAAATAATATCACTTAATACAAAATTCCAACAAGTTGTCAAAAATATAATGCATTTACCGCACTTGCGGGTCCCACGTTCAAAATACGCTCTTAATTTCTCAAAAACTAACCGATACTAGAAAAATCATTTTAAAACTATCTTTGCTCATAAACTTTATCTGGGAAATTTTTCTAATCAAGAAAATGTAGAAAAGGCGGGCGAATAAAAAATAAACCCTAGAAAATTAGAAAATTTCCGGGTTCTCAAACTCATTTTTTTTTTCGGGGCGTCACACTTGGGGGGCCAAAGTGTAATTTTTAGAAGTTATCCATGCATGCAAATGAAAGTGTTCTCGGCAAAAAACTGAAGCGATTTCCTTCTTTTTGCTTCTATCATTTCTGCTGCAACTTCCTTTCCACTTTCAAACACTAAATTCAGATTTGATCGCATACTTTAAACAAAAACATGATCTTGGCATCTAAACAAGCAAAATCATAAAAAGAGATCATGCAAATATTAAAAAAAATTCATGCAAAAGGCCTGGAGAAGCTTTTGATAACAAGAAAAGCTGCTGCAAGCTTGTTTCCAACGGATACTTCAGATTTGAACATCAAATTTGATCAAAACTTTTTAAACCAAACCTCCAAACTTTGAAGTAAGCACTAAGACACATAACTTAAACATTCAAACAAGCAAGGATTAGGGAATTAAACCAATACCAAAGAAACTTTCATGCGAAAATGGTTTTAAACTTCAGCATTATCGCATGGCAGAGTCGCTCAGGCCTCTCAAACCGAAAACCCAACCTCAAGTTCTTATCATGCATGCAAGGGAATGACAAAAATCAGAAATACTGAGGATCTTCATGCAAACAAAAATACAGTCAAAACTTTCTGCCAAGAAAATGCAGCAGCTAAAGAGGCTTTCTGCGATAGCTTTGGGCAGGCTGAAATTGCTCTTCTGCAATTTTCTTTAGCAACTTAACAAGATAGCAAAAGTTTAAACAAAGCGCACACTTCATCAATTCTCCTACCACCACCATTGACACAAGAGTGAGTATGCAAACAAAGTGATGAAAAAAAACCAGCTTTGTGGGAGTGTTTCGTGAAGAAGGAAAAAATAGCAAAACATGAGAATGAAATGCGGCTTTTCATCATTCAAAAAAGAATTCCAACTATAAGCACTTCATTGGATAGATTAAAGCAATAAAGGTGACCCAAACACACACAGAGCAGCAAAAGATACCTGAGATTTCATGCATCAAGAAACGCCACAAGCACCCGTATCTCCATAACACAAGGGAATGTAAAATTGTAGCAGAGGCATGAAGATACTCAGGGCAAACATGCCTACAGCCCACTATCATAGGAATCAAACACCAATAGACCAAAACTTGAACAAACAAAAGGGAAGCCACGGCTGCTGCAAATTTTAACTACTTGTTGCAGTCCAACGGTATACCGCACCTTACTACTTGAAATGGCAGCAAACATACACATGGGATACCATGAAACAACAAACAAAACCCAAGAGGTAGCTTAAGCCATTTTGGAAAACTTTAACAGCTCAAAAGATTGATTTTTTTTCAATTGCTGCGACAAAACCAGAACTCCAAACCCGTTGCAGTAGACCTTCATACACAAACGTAACCAAACTATGATTCAAGCAAACCTCATGGACTTATCAAGGAAAAACCTATAGAAAGGTTCCTAAACACCTCATCAGAATTCAATACTAAGCACATAAATGAAAAACTGAGTTGGCAAAAAGGCTAGCAAAAACCAAATTCGTTCATGAAAACCCTACATAATTTCTGTTCTCTTCTCTGCAATTTTCCCATTCATACACTAAAACCCCAAACAAGATCATGCAAAATCTGGGAAAATGTTCTATAACTTCACAACCATGACATTCTGGGTACATGCGGCTAACAAAATTCTACCAAAGCAGCAATCTTTCGAACCAACACAACACTTTATACCATTCCCAACGTCAAACAGATCAAATACTACATTCTAATGCAATATTATAATGGAGAAGTGGAGCTAAACAACAAAGGAAGAACACGAAATGCAGAGAGCAAAAGAACGAAAGAAAGTTCAAAGATTACCTCTTGGTAAGATGAACAGATTCAAGCTACTAGTGGAAAACTGCAAAATTTCCTCCTGGGACTGACGGGCTACAGCTTGAAGCTATTCCTCCGTAACTTGCAGCTTTTTTCCAGGGTTTTTCTCCTCTCCGCTGTTTTTTTTCCGGCTTCCTCCTAATACCCTAGCCGCCTACTCTCTTGCTTCCTCCGTGTCTTGTTTTCTCTCGCGAAGCTCCTTCGATCTTCCCCGAAACTTCTCCCAGCATTCCCCTGCTTTTTTCTCTAGCCGTCAAAAAACCTCTCCCTCGAAACCTTAGCTTTCCACAACTTTTTATATCAGAAACTCCCTCCTGAAACCTAGCATCTAAGGCTCGGAAAAAACTCCATCTTTTTTCGCATTTTTTTACAACCTTAGATTTTCATGTTTTTTGATAAACCTTGGATCAAGCCAATGTCTTCTATTGGGATCATCAGACGGAGGAGAAAATTGAGTAAACAATGGAGTTGAAAATTTTTCTTTTTGTATCTGCATTTTTGCAGATGAAAATGTAGAGGGGTTTTGATTGTATGCTTCTCGGGTACATGAGCTTGCTTTTTTTTTTTCACTTTCCCTTCAAAGAATTATTTAATTAATAATAAATAAATTAACCAAGAAATAACAATTTAAGTAAAAATCGAATGAAATGAACAAAACAAGGAATAAAAGAAATAGCAGTAATTTTTGAGTGATATTTTCCCTTTTTTTAATTAAATAACAGTAAACTTGAATCTAAAAGAAATAAAGCATATTTTTGTGAATGATTTTCTTTTTTCGACAAATTCTACGCTAAAATGACTTAAAAATAAAAATAAAAATAAGAGACTAAAAGTAAATAAAAACTAACATGAAAAAAATAAAAATAATAGTAAATAAAAATACACTAAAAATTTGGTGTCTACACACAAAACGAATTACACTGTGATTTTTATACTGTTTTAAAGCTAAGAATGTCTAGTTTCAAATGCCACAAATGGCATTCGATTTTGACTCTTGTACAAGTTATGTTCAATCAAAGATACACTGTTCAGGCCTTCAGATGACCATTTCCAGATTTCTTGTAGTTTCAAAAATTTCAAGTTTTACTCAACCAAATCAAATGATTTTTGGTAGACACTTTCTTCACAACATATGCCACATATATACATCAGTTTCACAGTCATTTGAGCATCAATAATTCGAAACATAGGCAAGGCAATAACAGGACAAATTCGGCCAGCTTACTTCCTCTCACGGTTTTCTCTCTTTCTTTTTCCTCTTCTAGTTTCTTCTAGTAAAACTCATCACAAACACACTAACACACACATAAACATCATGGCAGCCCTTATATAACCAAGGTGGGAGTTCATAGAGCCCACTTCAACCAACCAAATCCAAGCAACAACAACAATAAGGAAGCTACAAGCTTCAAAACCAAGAAATGAAACAAGAAAGTAAAAGCTTTGGTGGAGATGTTTAAACCTTCAAAACTCAAGATGAAACTCTATATTTTTGTTGTGAGAAACTCCTTAAAACAGTCCCTAACCAACCGGCCCTCTCTTCCCTTCAAGTTAGAGTGGTACTTCAAGTTGTGAGTGATTTGGTGGAGATTTGGCGAGTGATTTGAAGGAGTTTTTTTCTTCTTCCTTTTCTTGTCTCGTGGTCTGGCCAAAAATTGAGGGAGTGAGGAGAGAGAGATGAGGGTTTTTGTATGATGGAAACTTGGAGAGAAAGAATGAAATAGTAGCCATAAGTGTTGGGCAAAAGTCAACTCTTAATAGTGCCCAATTGAGGTTTTGTACTACCACTTTCTCTTGGGTTTGATTCACTTGTGCACTAAACCTCCAAAATAACTTCTTTAACACCATAATTATTCACTCTTAGTAGTCTAGTATTAAATCCTCAAATCTCTAATTAGTCGTACCAGCGCGACTTTTGAGAAACTATTGACGCGCGCACAGTAAAAGCTTAATTTTTAACTCACTCACATCTAATCTCTCAATTAACTTTTCTTAGTCTATTCTTAATCATCCATAGTTCTCCAAAGCTAATGAACTCTCGGATCGAATTTATCTCGAAAAACGTGTACTTGTTATTTCTCTCTAAATGAGCAGTAGAAAAATTAAATTTGTGAACGAAATGTTTTAAAATTATAAAAGGGACATTTTTGCATACAAATGGGCTTAAAATGGGTGAAATAAATTATTTGGGATAAACGGGTGAATAAATAATTAAATAAGTCAGTAAAATAAAATAAAAATAAGAAAATTTTTCAGGTCCTCACATATTGTGTTTACATTGCTTATGTGTGGCTTTGGAGCTTATTTGAGGATAATAATAACGCCATAAATGGCTGGAAAATAACTAAATACAAAGAACATGCCGCCCAAATTTTCACCAGAGGCCTAGGTGGATGTACTCGCGACTTGAGCAAAGACTTGAGGATGAATTGAACTTGAATTGTCTAGGGTATTCGAGTCTTCTTTCGTAGAGGTATATAAGTTGGAATTTGGCCGAAACTTGTCGCGCCCCACCTTTTGAAATGGTGTGTGTGAAAGTAGTGTGTATGTGAATGTGTGTGAAAAAAATGAAAATAAAAGGCCGTGGGACTTGAAAATGCGACGGTTTGGCCAAATAAAGTTCAAAAAGGGTTTTGGGATGAAAAATGGAGTCGCCACTTGGTACGGAGTTAGGGTGTACCAAGTCACCCAAAAGTGATTTTTGTTTTTGAACGAAAAAAGTAAACAAACCCTTTTAAAGAACTTTTAGGTCTACGCAACCAAAGAAAGGGATCGGGGGTCACATTTGATAAGGGAGAAGGCAAAGGCAAAGCCTAAGGCACTCCCTTACCCTAGGCAAAACTAGTTGCGTGACTTAGCCCCTCTTTTTCTAATTTTTCTACCCAAGGTATGTATCGCATGTTGGATGAACTATATGAATGCACAAGCCTAGACCTAGGGGGATATGGGGGGAATTTCTCTTCAAAGGTTGAGTGGTGCCAATCACATTAATTGTGAAGCCCAATAATGATCCTTTGGAGAGGCCACACATAATCCTAAATGACGTAAAAATGAGTGGAATGCATGCCATGTGAAAATGTGAGTTTGTGTGAAGTGAGAAAAGTAATAAAAATAATAGGATGTAAGTGGAGGTGTGCAAATGTATTTACAAGGTAAGGTGAGTAAAGAATGATGATGTGAAAATAACATAAAGTGCATGTGTGCGAGTGATATGGTATAAAGTGTGAGTAGTTAAGTGAAAATGTCCAAAAGTAGTGTGAAGTGAGAATGTGGAAAAAGGGATAGAATATAAAGTAGAAGTATACGTGATAGTGAAAAAATGCATGAACCCTAGAGGAATGCATCAAAACGGGAACGGGGACTCCTAACTTTGTGACTTTAATTTTCCCTTGGATTAGAAGGAAGAACTAGCGTGCTAAGGCTATTTTGTAGCCAAACTCGCTTGTTTCCCTTATCGAAAGGGGACACTCAGGCAAATGTACCCTATAACTAGCATGAGATGCAAAAACCTAAAATGAGGGGAAAAGGGGTTTGAGGAGCATGCCAAATGATAAAAACTAAGAAAAATGCATGAAATGAAGTGAAACATGCAAGTATGGACTCACGGGAGAAATCCCTAAGGGTCTAGCGTTGGACTAGCCCATTCTATGAATTCCTACTAGCGTTGGACTAGTGGAAACGTACATTCATCCATCACATTCATTCACGATTATAGAAAGACATGCAAATCACCTATAAACACGTAGCACATAACACTTAGCATGCTCGACTAGATGCAAGAGCCTAATAAAGCAAATTAACACATAGCAAACAAAAGCAAGCAATTAAGCTAATAAACTTATTACATTTGCTAGTTGGGCACACGTCTTCAATAGGTCTTCATCAAGTGCTTTCCAAGCCCTATCTATTACAAGCCAAGAGGTGTACACATACCCCATAAAGAATAACTTAAATAAAAAGCAAAAGTAAATGAAGTAAATGAAAGGAATTAAAGAAAAACAAAGGAAGCAAGTAGACATGCAATTTTCACGTAGCACGTTGGATCACATAGGGGAGACAAAAAAGATAAAAGAAGTTATACCTCCCTTGAGTTGGAGCTCTAATGGGGTGAAGTCACTTATTTATCCTCCAAAATAAAAGAAATGGTCAAGGTACCAATTTATTTGGGAAAATTAAAGAAAATGTGCAAAACAAAGCTCACTTGATCGTAAAGCCTCTAAAGTCATGGCTTAAGTGCAATTGACAAAACATGGTAGTTAATTGAAGCAAAACAAACAATGAAATTGCAAAAATTAAAGCTGCCAAGGACCAAATTGAGGACATTATTCAATTGGTTGGGTCCTAGTGGCATAAGGGAAAACTTGAGGGGTCAAGTGCAATTTTTTAGAATTATTCATGCAAGTTCCATGCAAAGCTTACGAAGGAAAACCAGTTTCTGCAACAATTCCTGTTAAGCCTTCAGCAACCGAAACCCAACTCAAGCTCACAGCTTATTTTCAAGAAAAAAAAAAAACTGATTTCAAGTCCACATACACAACTTTAACTAAGCAGCATACTACATCATTACCATCATCCCAACAGGCAGAAAAAACTTAATATACTCATGAAACAACCAAAGACTGCTGCAATAGCCATGAAACAAGTTTCTGCAGTTACTTCATATATTCTAACAACCGAAGGCTGCTGCACTTTCTCCTCAACCCAGATTTCTCAAGCTCCGCTTTGATTAGAAATTTCCGAACCAACATCACAAATTCAGACCACGCAACAAAAATTAAGTCTGCTTCAAACACAAAAAGAAATTAAGCATGCGAGCAAAGGAGGATCTAAGATGATAAAACTGGGAAGTTCTGAATACAATCGCAGGTCTTGTTGCTGCAATTCATATCTCTTCCCAACGCAAATATCTTACACAAACTTAAGCCATGCCAATAAATTTATTTACCCAGCCCATTAAAATTCAAATCACTTGATTAATACAACACTAGAAGCAGGAAAACAATCATTGAATATCAACGAACAACCAAATGGGCAGCTTACAACAAAAGAAAAAAAAAACAGTTTTTGCGGTGATTCCTAGATGAAAGCCAACATCTTTCTGCCAACCCATGGAGCTATCAAGCATTCAAACTAGACAAAATCAAATCATCAAGACCCCTTTCTCTTTTATGTCCTTACGGGTTTGCAATCAAAGGGACAGCAGATCACTCTCATCAAAATAAATCACCGAAACATGTCTCAAATTATGCTTCAAAAATCACTGAGATGATTAACATGATATGGCATTACTTCAAACACATGATTCACAGTCTCTCGCAAGTTCATGTAACCCAGATTTCAAACGGGACGATCAACAAGACAACGAAGAAAGGAAAACAACCGTAACAACCCAGGTTATCCAACCTTGACAGCAACAAACAACTCGGTATTCATGACTATGCATATGAAAACCAGCGCTGAAACAACAAAAGGAGGAATTGTGATTACCTTTGAAGAGTAAAATGAACGTGCAGCACCTCCCAAGAAACCGCGCTAATTCCAGAAATGAAAGTTGCGAACTTCGTCGCCAGCGTTCCAGGCTTCACTCTCCCAAACGCCAAGCTTTTCCTCTTTCCTTTTAGCCGTATCCTCTGTTTCTCCTCTTTCCCTTTGCTGGTTTTTCCTTTTCCGTCACCTCTCTCGTATGCTCTCGGCTTCAGCCACTACTAAATCTTTCTATTGTTTCCTTTTCTTTTCTGCCCAGAAACTCTCGCCGCTAATCATTTTTCTCTCCTCCGAAAACCCTGGTTTTCTTTTTCTCTGCTCAGCCCACTCCCTCTCTTGCTTTGTTCTTTTTTTCCCTCTCGCGGCCGTCACTAAGTGCCTCTTTTTTTGCTTCCGGTTTCCTCCCTCAATCTCTCACTTTATCTCCTTTCCGGCCGCCACAAAAGCTGCGTTCTTTTTTCCTTCTAAAACCTCTCTCTCCACCAGCCGTCCTTCCCTCTCTGCCTCCCTCTAAACCGTCACTTTCTCTCCTCTTTCTTCCAGCCCTAAAACCCCAGTCTTTTCCTTTTTGTTTTGCCGTCCCTCCACCCTTCCTCTTGCGGCTGCTGTTTTCTATTTATATGGGGTTCCTAACCCTAAAACTCCAGCCATCTCCTATATTTGCAACCCAAGGGGCTCCCCGACCTTTTTTTTTTCAAGCTGCAACAATACGCAGCTTTATACCGCGTATCCTCTTTTTTTTTTTTTTTGAAAGAATCTTAACAAAATTAAGTAATAATAATACTAATAAAAAACAACAATTTAAGTAACATCACATCAAAATAAACAAACAAAAACCAAGTTGCCATTTTTCAATCTTTTTTTTTCTTCATTTTCATCTTTTTCCTTTTCTTTTCTTTTTCTTCAAGAAAACATGGAATTTAAATCAAAACAACTAAAGCATATTTTTTGAATGCTTTTTCTTTTTCCCGAGAAATTCTATGCTAAAGCTTAAAAATAAAATAATAAAATAAAATAAAAACTAAAAAGTGAATAAAACTTAACACGACAAATAAAAACTAAGAATTTAAATAGTAAATGAAATTACGCTAAAAATTTGGTGTCTACAGCCGAAACTCATACCCTTGGGAAAAGTGAAAGTATCGACCATTAGAAATACGTTTTCCTTGTTTTTTCGATTCAAATGGGAATTTCAAAGTTTTATTCGCTTCATTGCGAAAACTAAAACAAGCGTGCATGTGTTTCTTTACCATTTTTGCCGTTTTGGCCGTTTTAGTCCTTATTTCCATTGTGATTGTTGTTTGACTGATAGTTGAGCATAATCTTCTATCACAAGCAATGACGACCAGGATGGAGTTGGTGGACCCGTATAAATTGCCTTGATTTGCGTGCTAGTTGTTTTGGGTGAGTAATTGGGTTTGTTTATGTGATAAATTGTCAAAGTGCTTTGTATATGTTAAATGGGTACTTAGGCGAGGTTGTACTTTATCTCACTCAATCTAAACCCATTCTCTGTTCATGATGTAATATGGGAGAATATATGCCTTATGTTGAGTATCCTCCTTGTGCTGTGTGCTATTGGGGTGATTACATGATTTGAGAATTTTGATGAATACTTTGTTGAGAGATTGGATATCTCAGGGCTTGGATCCAGTCTGGTTCCAAGGGTTGACAAACTATTTGAGCCGACCGGGGCTTGGTCGAAGTCAGTTCTATGCTAACCTTGGGATTTTGTTCTTTGTTAAAGCAAATGTGATTTTATTTTTGCTCGAATTGCTGTGTGCTATTGACTGGCCAATGGGGGTTGATTAGGTGAACGGGAAAAGTAAGTGGAGTCTACGGACAATGAGTATTTTGGTTGATGGAGTGTCAACAGGTAATTAAGCTTGGGGAATTGAATTGGCTTTGAAGCCACTTGTATCCTACCATTGTGATGTTACATTTCTGTTATTAATGCGAAATATCTTGGTCACATGTTTATTTCGATGTGATTTTACATTTTTACCCCCAATTATTCACTAAACATAGAGTTACCCCATTCCATTTGTTTTCCTTAGTAGGGGCCGATGCGGGGATCGCTCGGGAAGGTATATAGATTTTTGGTTTATTTGAATAGTAATTTTTGCCCTAGTACTTGTTATAAGTTGACTAGTAAGATGTATATTTTTGTTGTGGTGGTTATAGTTAGTAGCTTCTCTAGAGTTTACTTTCTGGTACTAGTGGTGTGTATGGCTTGATGTAATAGTTTACACAACGTTTGAAGATGTAATAGTGTATATAGAACTTTCTTTTAGCATGAAATCTATTTTCTCATTTTTGGTATCGAGTCCTGGCACAAGCTAGGTAGACAATCCGCTAAGCCCTTTGGTACGCCTCTGGGTACGGTGGGGTCGTCACAGGAAGGGTCTTGGAAACACTTTCTGGTTTTTAAACCTAACTTTTTTGATTACTTGCACTCCATTTCATTCTTGGATCATGGATTTATTATGTATATGAGTTTTCTTTTGACTTGAACAAGAAAACTTGAGGTTTTGGATCAAGAACTAGAGGTTTTAAACTTGAAAGTTATTAGCCATTTTTTTTAAATGTGATTTTAGGGGTGAACTCTTATGGTTCACCCATGCACCAAATTTGATTTCAAGATTCATTTAAAAAGTGAAATGAGGAGTTTTTCTTGAACCTTGTTTGCTAGAAATTTTGGAAGGTTTTGGCTTAATCTTGGATTGGAATTTGTCTCGTTTCCTCTAACTTTAAAGTGAAATTTTGCTCAACATAGCTTGCTAATCAATTGCTCTCGAATGTGCTTTTAAAAGGAGCAACAAGTTTGAACTAAAAGGGGTGAAAATTGGAGTGTCATGCCAAGAGTTTTGTGGGAAAATTTCACTTGCTTGATGTTCAAGACTTGGAGGATTGATTGGTGTCTTTGCTAAGAAATATATGGTGGTTTGGTGATGTTTTGACTTCATAAGTTTTAGTAAACTTGAACGCTCATTTATATATATATCAAAACTTGGCCAAAAGATTAGGAGTTAAGGAAGTGAAAGTGGTTTTCCCTCCCATGTGTATTTTGTTAAACTCTTGAGCGGTTTGGCTAACTTTTGAATCGAAAACTCCTACCATGTTTTGACTTACAAATGGAGCACTTTTGAATCTTCCCTTGAGTGTTATCTTAGTGGTTAAGTGAAGAGAGTTTTTCTCTTAATTTGACAAGAAACTAAGCATGCTTGAGTGAAGGGTTAACCAGAAATTGTTTGGCCTTGGTTGAACGGTTATAGGTAATCGTTGATTGTGCATGTCTTAGGTATTCAAGAGGAATTCGAGGAAAACCTGTGACAGCCCCACTTTCCCCTAGGGCGTACCCAAGGGTTTGGCGGACCACCTGCCCAGCTCTTGCCAGGACTCAGTCACAATTGATGAAAACTTACAAATAAAACCCTCAATAAAAAAAAAGAGTTATTACAACCTTTAACATATACACTCATGGTCCTCCAACATCCACACAACCTATAAGTACAATCAAAGAATTAGACTTACAAAAACCGAACCAAACAAGATGTCTAGATATCTATGAAGCACACGCTCGAGCAACTAACAATCTTAGAAGAAATCGAGGCTTTCCTCAATTCAACCTATCATGTTCTCATTCCTGTAATAGCCAACGACTCCAATCTTGATTTTCTGAATAGTTTGGGTTATAAGCCATATCTTGAATTATTGAATATCTGGGACTATAAGTTCAACCTAGAGTTAGTTGGTTGAATCGAGTCAGCAAGGGCTTGGTCTAGGAGATCAAGAAACCTTGAGTACTTCTTAGACGTTTGGGCTGGTAGGGGGTTGATCGCTGGATGGAAACTGGTGTAAAGCGGAGATCTACGGACGTTACACTTTTGTGGTCGATGGAGAGTCAACGGACCCTGATCAAGCTACTGTGGAACTTGCTCCAGAGAGCAACCTATATCCTTTGCCCTTATTGTGTTCTTTTTCTGTACCCTTTTGCATGATTTATCTAGCTAATTGCTTAACTATATATTGGATCGTGATTTATTTGAGTTTGACTTGTTTCTTAATGTTTGGGTATGCCTCCTCCTAGGACGTACCCAAGGGTTTAGCAGTCCGCCTGCCCAACTCTCGCCAAGATTTAGTCACAATTCATGAAAACTTACAAATAAAAGCCTCAATAAAAAAAATGGGCTATTACAACCTTTAACATATACACTCATGGTCCTCTAACATCTGCACGACCTATAAGTACAATCAAAGAATCAGACTTACAAAAATCGAACCAAACAAACTGTCTAGATATCTATGAAGCACACGCTCGAGCAACTAACAATCTTAGAAGAAATAGAGGCTTTTCTCAATTCAACCTCTCATGTTCTCATTCCTGTAAGGAAAACAAATGGCATGGAATGAGCTAAAAACCCAGTGAGGTTCCAAGTAACCAAACAGGTAAAGTACGAGACACGATGGCATACCCAGATATCGGGTTTGTTTGGACAGCTGATTATTTTTCCAAATATATTTGCTTACATCATCATTACAATTTCCAATACACCTTTTTATCTTCTCAATTACCTTTTTATTTTACATACATCACATCACAAAAAGTGCTACAGTAAAAATATCTCAAATAACTTACAATCCAAACAAACCCATCAAGAAACAAGTCAAACTCAAATAAATCACAATCCAATATATAGTTAAGCAATTAGCCAGATAAATCATGCAAAAGGGTAAAGAAAAAGAACACATTCAGGGCAAAGGATATAGGTTGCTCTCAAAAGCAAGTTCCATAGTAGCCTGATCAAGGTCCGTTGACTCTTCGTCAACCACGAAAGTGTAACGTTCGTAGATCTCCACTTTACACCAGTTTCAGTCCACCGATCAACCCCCTATCGGCCCGAACGTCTAAGAAGTATCGAAGGTTCGTCGATCTCCTCGACCAGACCCTTGCTGGCTTGATTCAACCAACTAACTCTAGGTTGGACTTATAGTCCTAGATATTCAGTAATTCAGGATGTGGCTTATAGTCCCAAGTATTTAGATAATCAAGATTGGAGTCGTTGGCTGTTATCCAATGCTCACACAATAAAGCTTGGAGATGTTACTTGTCACTTAATGCTCTGTATTTAGAAATAAATAGTGGTGGCAATATTCGAGCATACCAATTAGTCGAGAAGATAACACTCCACTCTAGAAAATAGGATAGAGGTACTGAGACGGGATGAGAGGCACCTCCTACTCGAATGGAGTGTGGTACATGCTACCGCTCAGTACTAGTGTCGATGAGATAACTCTCCAATCGACTTAATCAGGATAAAAGCATTGAGATAAGATGAGAGGCACCTCCCACTCGGATGGAGTGTGGTGCATGCTACCGCTTAGTACTTACAGGTCAAGCACAAGTACAAACACAAGTACAGGTCAATCAAGTGCAAGCGAGTACAAGATCATTCAAGGAAGGAAGGCCGAGCGCGATAAGGACACACTCGCCTAACCAGAATCAAGTCACAAGTAATGTACAACAATTCACATTCTCAAGTATTCCAAGTATTTCAAGTCAATATACAAGTCATATACAAATCAAGTTACTTGTTCATGCGTGAAGGAGATATCAAGTGTTTAGTCAAGTCGGGTCAATTGAGCATACATAAGAGCACACTCGCCTAAATACGTTCAAGTCACAAATAAGTTTAACATATCATATTTCAAGCATTTCAATTATTTCAAGTCCAAATAGTTGAAAATCAGGTGGTTAAGAACCCTAATCAAACAAGAAAACTAGAAGAAAGCTGCAGATATTAGAAATTTTCTCAGCAAATCTGGCCACAAATCCAGCCAGAAAATAGCTGGATTTTGGCACCTTTTTAGTTGTAACAAAACAGCAAACACATGTTCTAACAAAATCTCGCAAATTTAGTCGAGCCAAGTCAAGTGCGATAAAGTACACACTTGCCTATGAAACAAGAAATCAAGTACCTAGCATTGTCTAACAACAATGAGCATGTAACACGTAAGTCAGTGGGATAGCCACCCGAGTGACCAAGAAGTCAAGTGCAAGCAAAGCATTTCATTTCATATCAATATCACGAAGTGACCTACAAAGGATCGAGTATGATAAAGTACATTCTCGCCCCAAAGGTTATCAATTCAAAAGCATTACTTTAACCAAGTAAGCATGTTATTCAAGCAAGGAGACATTCCACGTAAATATTTTCATGTACTTGGAACACTCACCAATCAATTGCTACCCTTCACTTTAACCTTGGTTCGTCCTCTTGAGCTCTCTCGAGTCCTATGGTCACATATTATATAAAAAGGCTAACAATACAAAGCCAAAATACATGAAGAAATTAAGGTTTCTAAGACTTCATTTGCTTTCACTTAAATCTCAATTCCACTCATAAACCATACCCAAAATGATTTACCAACTCCAACCTTAAAATGGGAAATGAAAGTAAAAACGATTCTAAGAGAATAGAATTTTCCAGTTTTTGTACAATATTATTTGAAAAATCATATCTCAAGCCTCTTAAGTATAAAATTTATAAACTTTATACCATCAGAAAATAGACTCATAGGGTTACAATTTTCCAGAAGGCACATTTGTAAGATTCAATCACAAGTTAGTCAAATTTCAGCCTCAAGTTGCTGCTTCATCCAGTCAAAAGATAGAACATGTATGGCAAATCAGTCAACTTTGAAAAATCACATATATTCATAGAAATTTATAAAAGTTATGAAATTTGGATGGTAGAAATTAATCTGAATCTAGTTTCAAACACAATAAACGGAACTCAATTCTGATTTTCTACACCAAGATATAACAGATTTACTAAGACTGCCCAAGGTTCCCTACAGACAAATTTTCAGCAGCATTTCCTTTGTGTTTACCAATTTTTTCCAGCCAATTCAAGGCTTCAATCTTACCACAAAATAGCCTCAACTGAAGCATAAGCGTACCAGGTGAACAACTCACTGAATCAAGCATATATACAGCATATAACCATCACCTCCGTTTCTCAAATCCTAGGGCAACAGGTGAAAGTCGTTAACATTCTTGGGTCATTTTTCAACCCAAATGTAAGTTCATTAGGTGACCAAGTGAGTGGTTAAATCTACTCAATTCACCATGCAAGTTAGACCCAAAATGCAGAAATAGGTCATAAGAAAACAAGTTTGATAGCTGTAAGAAAGTTGAGCAAAAGAAAAATCTTATTCAAGTTCAAAGTAGTCTTCGTGGGTAAAACAGTCAGGCTCGTGCAGTCTTGGAAAAACGGCCATATCTCACTGTAGGAAAGTTAAAATCACATGTTGTTAGCGGCGTTGCAAACTAGACTCGAAGGGATTTCCAACGGTATAAAATTCAAACTCTAGTTCATCTCCTATCAATACCAATGATTTGGGGAATTGAGCTGATTTTTCAGTTCCGATCAGCTCAATACCATGATAAAGTTGCCCTATTTCTTCTTCCTAACTTCACTTGTTTTGGCTCAAATTTATCCAATTCAACTCCTAGCGTTCATATACAGGGGATCAAGTTATCTAGAACCATTGAACCTTAAAATGCAATACACAACATGATTAAAAGAACTAAAACAGTTTAGCCAACAAAGAAAACCAAAACAGTCCACTAACTTGGCCTAAAACAACCACTTCACTTGCTTCATTTCCATTTCAACTCACACCAAACCTTAAACCAATGTTTAGCCAAGTTTATTAGGCTTAATTAAGGTGCAAATGAACCACGAAATCAAGGAGAAACCTCCCCTCCAAAACGGGTCAGCCAAGAGAAAGCAAAACAGTCCACTAGTTCACTTGCATCACCAACTTCCATCCTTTCATTATAGTTAACTTAAGCATCATTCCAAGAGTTGTCCTTAGCTCAAAAGGGGTCCAAAACATGTTAATATATCAAGTATAACCATAAACAAAGGTTGGACAAAATATCAAACACATGGTATGCAAAATAACCAACCCTATTTCCACTTGTTTAGTTCAAGAAGTTTAACCACAAACATACAACTCCTAGTTTGCCATCAAAACTTCAAACACTTGATATAACACAAGAAAGCTAGGATTTAAGGGTCATATACCTCTCTTATGTGAAGCTTGAATCACCAAAACAAACCACCAAAACCAAAGCTCCAAGCTTGAAATACACATTAGAGTTGAAGGTTGTTCACTTACCTAACTCAAGTCCTTCACTTTTGATTTTTGCTCAAGGATCAAACTAGGGTTTATAGGCAAGAAAATGGAGTTTTCTCTCTTCCCTTGGAAGCTTCAAAGTGGCCTGCCATAAGAGTAGAAAATGGAGCCAAGAATGGTTTAAATTTCCTCTAATTCCTTTGATCAAAAGTTGAATGGTTAGGGTTTGGCCACTTGTCTCAATATTGGCCATTCTCTCTCTAAACTTTGACTAAAGAAGTTTCTACCCTCCAAATGTTCCAATGACTATTTAACACCCTTAAACTATCACTTAAAGTCCCAACCACAATAAAAAAGATATTTGGTCATAGTATATATAGTGAAATAAAATAATACCAAGTCAAGGAAATGTTGCAATTCAAGTAAAAGGTAATGAAATGCAATGCAAGGAAATGTCATAAGTGATTTAGTCTTAGGGAAATGCAAGTGATTTAGGAGAATTTATATTTTTAAGTGAGGGTTCTTACACTTAACATGTACTAACTTATATCAAGAAAATGAGTTAAAACTAGACTCACTTATAAAAATATCTAGGATTTTAAGGTAATAAAGTAAAGTAAAGAAAATGTGCTCATAGAAATATGATAAAATAAATATAATTTCCGGGGTTCTCACAAAACCCCAAGGAGAACTTTTGAAAGCTTTCTCTTGTTTTGCTTACTTGACTATTGGCGAGTGTTCCAACTGTATGTTCCATGCTCATTATTGCTAGAAATTTTTTTAGACCCTTGATTTGACATTTCATAGGTGAATGCGTACTTTATCGCACTTGACCTAACTTGACTAAATACTTGATATCTCATTCATACATGTACAAGTAACTTGATTTACATGTGACTTGTATCTTGACTTGAAATGCTTGGAAAACGTGACATGCTGAGCTTACTTGTGACTTGATCATGACTAGGCGAGTGTGTCCTTATTCGCACTCGACCTCTATAAACTTGAAATATTTGATCTTGCGTGCGGGTTTGCATGTACCTGTGCATGATTGTAGACCGGTTGTATATCTTGTGGCAGCAATTCAATTGGGCTCTTGGACCTTTATTCGAGACCTTGGGTAAGTGGGAACTTGGGTTATTCATGTGTATGCATGAATGTAGGTCGGTAACGGCTGAACTGAGCCCTCGTTGGACTTCTTGCTTGAGACCAGCTTTAGAGCGGTCGGGTAAGTTGGGCAACCTTGGGTAAAGGACGAAGTTCCTAACCTGTTTATTCCTGACTTGAACTTGACACATTTTTGAATACGGAGCATTAAGTGATAACTAATGTCTCCAATCATTACCTACATGAGTATTGGATGATAGCCAATGACTCCACTTTTGAATACTTGAATACCTGGGGCTCTAAGCCCAGATCTTGAATACCGGAATAATTGGGGCTCTAAGCCCAACCTAGGGCTCATTAGTTGAATCGAGCCAGCAAGGGTTCAGTCAAGGAGATTGATGAACCTTAGGTACTTCATTGGCGTTCGGGCCCGGTAGGGGAATAATTGGTGGACGGAGATCGACGTTTAGTGGTGATCTACGGACATTATAATTCCATGGTCGACGGAGAGTCAACGGACCCTAGACAAGCTACTGTGGAACCTGCTCCTGAGAGTAGCCTTTATCCTTTGCCATGAACGTGTTCTTTACTGTATATCATTGCATGATCTATCTGATTACCTATTTTATTATCCATTATGTCCTGCTGTATTTTGTGACAGCCCCACCTTCCCCTAAGGCGAACCAAAGGGGTTAGCGGACTGCCTGCCCATCTCTCGCCAGGACTAACGGTACAGTTTACGTCGGTCTATTACGTTCCGGAACATAACAATGCGCGCAAACAAGTCACAATCGCACAATAAAAAAAAACGAAAGTTGAAGCCGAAGTGAACAGTAGAAGACACGTCAGAATCCGGCCGGAATCTGGCCGGATTCTCGGCCGGATACAAGGCCGAGAGCAAAACCAAGAAATTCAATTTTCCCTCGCAATCCGGCAGGCAATCCGGCCAAGATTCCGGCCGGATTGTCTGACCGGATTCCAGGCCGAATGCAACTGGCCGGATTTCCAATTTTTCTCAGGCAATCCCGCCTTCAATCCGGCCAGTTTCTGGCCGGATTCGACACTGTTCATCCACGCCAAATTTTTTTCCCTTTTCGTTTGAAATCGCATTGATCCGAAATCCATCCAAACATTTACCAAACATATATATATACATCAATTCAACATTTACAAGCCAAAACGGCCTACCAAAATCATTCACTAAGGAAGTACACATTCGATTTGCCTATCAAAAGGAAATGAACCCGTTATACATTAGGGTTTCACTTCAAGAGCAATACAAAAGACTTTTACATGCTCAATTCGGCAATTGACTAACCAATCCATTCTCAAAAGTAATTATCGCCCTGTAAGGAAAACAAATAACACGGAATGAGCTAAGCCCAGTGGTATACCACCCAATAAGCAATCAGAGTCATATAAGAATGAACTTTCATTTAAAGTGCACAAATAAGCAATGAAGCAAAACGGTAAAAGGATACGGTCGGCTCTCAAGAGCCCATTTCCACGCTTGCAATCTTGATCCAACCTTATTGACTCTCCGTCAATGTTAAAAGTACCAAACCGTAGACCACCCTTTTCTTCCAATCCTTCCACCTAACATACCCCAACCGGGCCCGCACTTCATTTCAGTAGTTTTTGGTAATACTCGAGTTTACCGGAACCAAGGGTCTCATTACCACAAGGTTCCCCAGTACAGTCCCTGTGGCAATTCAATCTTCACGACCAAGCCCTCGCCGGCTCGATTCGATTGACTACCAAACGGGGTTGAGCTCAGTAAAGCAGTAAGGCCGTTGGACATCGTCCAAACGACATCAATTCAGTTTCCATGAAATGGAATTCACCAACCAATATATCAAGTTCAATAATGCAATAAAACGGTAGCCAATCAATGACAATATCAAAAGAGGTGAGGGCGGTCAAGTACACCCTCACCTTAATCAATTCCAATATGCAAGTAAGCCTTCAAGGCTTCACATAAGCATTTAGCAAAGCCACATAGTAACCATTTAGTGAGTAGTATACTCACCAAGTGAGAAAGTGGTGTTTCATACACCGTGGTCACCAAGACGTCGTGAGCTACCGTCACGCCCTAAAACATGTAACACATACAATGAGACTCGAGAACGAGTCACCAAACAATGCTAAACACAACCCCAATAGGGTTTCATATGCATAAATGAACACGATAGCAAACCAGAAATTAAAATTAGCAATAGTCTTGGCCCCGATTAGGAAAAACTGTTTTACACTTATTATGCGGTAATGGCGTCAATTTCACTACGGTTATCGGATGGGGGTGTAAGACCCACTGTTTCGAAGCCAAGAAACAGGGTTACAACATTGTAGAAGGTCATTCAATCCAGTTCCTAACACAACTAGGTCAAATATACGAAATACTATACCAGAATCCCCAAAACAGGTTTGCAGAACGCAGAAAACTGTAATCGGTATATCTCAGTCCATACAAGTCCAATTGCCGAAATTCCAAAGGCATATGTTAGATAAGACATTCAGCTACATTGCATCAGAAGAAACCAACTTCAAAATCCAAACCAATTCCAGTCAAAAAGGCCAATTACTATCGCGGTTTTCACATTCTGCTCCATGCAGAACAGCTACAGTAGAAACGGCATAACTCACTCCACACTCATCCAAATGACCTGAAATTTTACAGGCACCTTAAACACATCAATACCTACAACTTTCATGTTTTGAGCAAAGTCCAATTCGGCCTCCAACTCAGTGATCTAAAACCGGACAGAAATGGGATTCTATGAACCCTAACTTTTCAATTTTCACACCAAATCCAAAATTGATTGCATTTTCCTATCCAATACACCTCATAGAGTCATTATCAACCATTACAATTCATCATACAAGGCCACAACATCCCATTCATATTAAACCAGAAAAATTCCCAATAAAATAAAAACTTCTCCAAAACAAGCCAAATCAAGAAACAAATCATATATTCCTTCACTCATGCCACCATTAAGCATAATATAACCATCATTAGGTATAGGGGAGAGGTTGTAGCATCACTTACCAAGAAACAAGAGAGAGGAGGATGTTGGACACCTTAAACCTTCAAACAAGCTTCACTAAAGCACTCACTATCACTAAAAGGTAAGATTTTATGGAGCAAAAACTAAGTTAAACACTTGATTTGGTGGATTTGGACTTGTTAGAAGCTTGAATGTTGAAGAGTTTTGTCTTCCTTGGAGCTTGAGAGGGCCGGCTATGGTGGAGAGAAAATGAGAGAATTTTAATGAATTTTTGAAGATATTTACTAATTTGGTCAAAAGTCAAAAATTTGTCAAAAGGTGAATAGTTTTTCTTAAGTCATAACCAATGAGAAAGTGACATGTGGCATCTCATTAAATGCCTTCCTATCTTTCTTTTCTCTCTCACATCAATCACTTCACACACTCTACTTATCACTTAACACCCGATAAATTTTACACAGTATCCGAAACTTAACCTTATTGGCCGAATTTTTCCAAACTTTTCGCACTAGTGGGTCCTACGTCCACTATTTACTCTTAATTTTCTAAAAATTCTCCAATACTAGAAAAATCATCTTAAAACTATAATTGCTCATAAAATCCACTAAGAAAATATTTCTAAGCCAGAAAATGCAGAAAACATGCAAGTAAGGGGAAATAAACCCTAGGGAAAATATTAGGGTTTTACGGGTTCTCACACTCTCCCCCCCTTAAAAGAATTTCGCCCTCGAAATTTCTCACCTTAATTCTCGAAAAGGTTTGGGTATTTATCTCGCATTTCCTCTTCCATCTCCCAGGTAGCTTCCTCCACTCCGTGGTTTCTCCATAGCACTTTCACTAGTGGAATCTTCTTGTTTCGGAGCTCTTTGACTTTTCGATCGAGTACTTGAACCGGTTTTTCTTCATAGGCAAGCGATTCATCTACTTCGATCTCTTCCGGTTGCAATACATGGGATGGATCAGGATGGTACTTCTTTAGCATCGAGACGTGGAATACATCATGGATTCGAGAAAGACTAGACGGTAGTTCCAATCGATACGCGACCGCTCCAACCCTCTGAAGGATCTTGTAGGGTCCGACGTACCGCGGTTGAAGCTTCTTTCCTTTCCCCGCTGTAAGACTTCGTAAGGGTGTGATTTTGAGAAATACATGGTCTCCAACTTCAAATTCCAAATCTTTTCTTCGATTATCCGCGTAGCTCTTTTGTCGACTCTGAGCTGTTTGAAGTCGTTGCCGAATCAACTTGACCTTTTCCTGAGCCTCTTCCATCCATGGAATGGTTGCCGGGTCTAGCGCTTTCTTTTCACCAACTTCATCCCAGTAAATCGGTGAGCGGCACTTGCGTCCGTAAAGAGCCTCGTACGGAGCCATTTGAATCGACGAATGGAAGCTATTGTTGTACGCAAACTCTCCTAAAGTCATGTGCTGACCCCAGTTGCCTCCAAAGTCCAGAATGCATGTTCGTAGCATGTCCTCGAGAGTTTGAATTGTCCGTTCTGACTGGCCATCCGTCTGAGGATGATAGGTAGTGCTCAAATTGAGTTTAGTCCCCAAGGTTTCTTGGAATTTCTGCCAAAATCGTGATACAAACCGTGGATCCCGATCGGAGACGATGCTCACAGGCACTCCGTGTAGTCTTACAACCTCATCCATGTACAGCCGAGCCAACTTGTCCATTGAATATTTCATGTTTACCGGCAAGAAATGGGCCGACTTGGTTAATCGATCAACGATCACCCAAACGGTATCGTGTCCCCTTTGCGTCCTCGGTAAACCGGAAACGAAGTCCATTGTGATGTTTTCCCACTTCCACTCGGGTATCTCCAAGGGTTGTAATAGACCCGATGGTTTTTGATGCTCTGCCTTCACTTGCTGGCAAATAAGACATTTCTGCACGTATTGAGCTATTTCCCTCTTCATATTATCCCACCAATAGGTCCCTTTCAGGTCTTGATACATCTTGCTGCTACCCGGATGGATTGTATACTTGGACCGATGAGCTTCCTCCAGAATTTCCTCTTTCAACACCTCTTCCTTCGGTACTACGATTCGGTTCCGATACTTCAAAAGACCCTCAGGACTCAAATTGAAGTCCGTTGTTTCTCCCTTTTCCAATTTCTCTCTCCACTTCCGTACCATCAAATCCTCGCTTTGCGCCTCTTTTATACGTTCCAGTAGAGTGGAGGTAACCCTAACATTGCCAAATATCACCTTATGGCTCCCTAGACAGGGTTTCCACTCACACACGGATTCTAGCAAATCCCACTCCTTAATCATTAGTCCCGCTACTTGCACCTTATGACTCAAGGCATCTGCTACCACATTTGCCTTTCCCGGATGGTAATTGATCGTACAGTCGTAATCTTCCAGAAATTCCATGCATCGCCGTTGCCTCATGTTCAGTTCCTTCTGGGAGAAAAGATATCTAAGGCTCTTGTGATCCGAATATACTTCGAAGGTCACCCCATATAGGTAGTGCCTCCACTTTTTCAGGGCAAACACAACTGCGGCCAGTTCCAGGTCGTGAGTCGGATAGTTCTGCTCGTGAAGCTTCAATTTCCTAGAAGCAAAAGCTATCACATTCCGGTTCTGCATCAAAACACATCCCAATCCCTCTCGCGACGCGTCCGCATATACTGCAAACCCGTCCACTCCATTTGGCAAGACCAGTACTGGAGCCATGGTCAATCTTTTCTTTAATTCCTGAAAACTCGTTTCGCATTGGCCGTTCCAGATAAACTGGCCATGCTTCTTTGTCAAGTCAGTTAAAGGTCCTGCCAGTTTGGAAAAATCCTTAATAAACCTTCGGTAGTATCCAGCTAGCCTTAGAAAGCTGCGAATCTCCGTGGGGGTTTCTGGCCTCTTCCAATTTGTCACGGCCTCAACCTTCGCCGGGTCCACCGAAATACCTTCGTGGGAGATCACGTGCCCTAGAAACGCTACTTTCTCCAACCAGAACTCGCATTTACTAAACTTGGCATACAGTTGATGTTCCCGTAACGTCTGCAGTACCACTCTCAAATGCTCCTCATGCTCCTCGCGTGTCTTAGAGTAGACCAAAATGTCATCAATGAACACAACGACAAATCGGTCCAGGTAGGGTTTGAAAACCCTATGCATTAGGTCCATGAAAGCGGCGGGAGCATTAGTCAGTCCAAAGGGCATAACGGCGAACTCGTAATGCCCGTATCTTGAATTGAAAGCAGTTTTCGGAATGTCCTCCTTCCTAATCAACAACTGGTAGTATCCTTGTCGGAGGTCCAACTTGGAGAAGACCACTGCTCCTTGCAACTGGTCGAACAACTCGTCGATGTGGGGCAGTGGATACTTATTCTTGATCGTTACATTATTTAGACCCCGATAGTCAATGCACATCCTCAAGGTTCCATCCTTTTTCTTCACAAATAGAACAGGAGCTCCCCAAGGAGACTCACTCTCGTGAATGAAACCGCGCTCCAACAGATCTTGCAATTGCAACTTAAGCTCCTTAAGTTCTGCAGGCGCCATTCGGTAAGGGGTTTTTGAGATAGGTGCAGTTCCAGGTAAAAGGTCAATTCGAAATTCTATCTCTCTTTCCGGCGGTAGGGCTACTAACTCGTCAGGAAAAACATCCGGAAAGTCCCTCACTATGGTCACATCTTCTACCTTTAACTTATCCGTAGGGGTATTAATTAAGAAGGCCAAAAATCCTTGCGCCCCTCTACTTATCAATTTCCTAGCTCGAATGCCCGAAATGAGAGCAGATGAGGCTAACCTACCCCTTATATCTAACCTTAAGGTTGCCTCGCCAGGAATGCGAAATTCAACTATTTTCGTTTTACAGTCCAGTTGGGCGTTATATTTAGCTAACCAGTCCATACCCAAAATCACATCGTACCCCTTAATGGACAAACTAATCAGGTCTCCTAAGAACCTCCTTTCACCTACCCATACATCGCAATCCTTATAAACCATACTAGTCACCAAACGTTGATTCCCCGTAGGTGTACTAACCTCTAGGTTATATGGTAAACTAGCAGGTTTTATATCGATGCCACACATGAAGTCAGGGTTAACAAACGAATGAGTGGCACCAGGATCAATTAAAACTTTGGCAAAGCGGTGGAAAATAGGGATCGTACCTTCCACCACCTCGGAAGACTCTGGGACCTGATGGGGCTCTAAGGAATACACCCTAGCTGGCACCTTTGGTTTGGATCCGTCTCCCTTGGCTGGTCCAGTATTGGTCCTCGACGGTAGCTGGCTTCCCTTTCCGTCTTGTTTCAGGACCGGGCATGTAGCCAGTTGATGGTCCGCACTTCCACACCGCAGGCACTTACCCAGTTTCCTCCAGCAATCATCTTCGGTGTGGTTTGCTTTCCCACAGGGACCGCGAGGTGCCAAAGCCGAGCCACTCCGAGCGTTTCCCCTTTGTCCTCGCCCAGCTTGGCCGCCCCTGAACGGAGTCCCTCTGCCTGGTCCAGATTGTCGACCACCTCCCGTGCCTCGTCCAAACTTAGAGGGAGTGCTCTTCTCACCCTGTCCAGATGTACTCCCAGGAAAACCACGCTTTTTAGCCTGGAAGTTTCGGACCTGAAGCCGTGCACTCTCAACCCGTTGGGCCTTCTCCATTGCCTCGCTAAATGTAGTGATTTGAGCTGCCGCGAGGTCTTTCTGGATCTCCACATTCAAACCCTGAATGAAGCGCCTCACCCGTCGTTGCTCAGTCATGATCAGTTCAGGCGCGAATTTGGACAGGCGGGTAAACTGGCTCTCGTACTCCGCCACCGTCTGAGCCCCTTGCCGGAGCCGGATAAACTCGTCTTCCTTCCTCTCCTGGACTAAGGGAGGGAAAAACTTGGCATTAAATTCCCGGATGAAGTTCACCCAAGTCCTCGGTGTCTGCTCCCGTTCCCATTTCTGTCTAATTACGTTCCACCAGGAACGGGCAGCCCCTTCAAGTTGAAACACGGCAAAAGTGACCTGCCGTTCGTCCGGGTAGTGTAGGGCCGCGAATATATCAACCATTTTCTCAAGCCATTTCTCAGCCACATCAGGGTCGGGTCCCCCAATAAACTTTGGCGGAGAAAACTTTTGAAACCGTTCTAGCGCTCTATCTTCACTCTCGACATGATGGCCAGGGTTTCCAGGGTTAGGGTTTGGGTTTTGGCCCTGTTGTTGCACTACTTGTGCGAGTAGGTTGGTCATTTGCTGCATAGCAGCAGCGATTTGCACATTGGGGTCTAATTGCGGTCCAGGGTTAGGTCCAGTAGAGAGTTCCCCCGTTTCCCTAACCGGTGCGGTTTGTCTAGTTCCGCGCCCGCGTCCCCGACCACTTCGTGTTCCTTCCATAAATTCACTCGGTCTAGGCAAAAGTACTAAACCAAAGCAGTAATAAAGCAGGTAAGTAACACATAAACTTTCACATAACACATATTGATACATTTCAAACAGGGTCACAAGCACACATATATACAAGCCAAACATATATATACAAGCAGTCAGTCAAGTACGGCCAAAGCACGTACGTACACAAAAGATCCACCTGAGGATAGGCCTATCAAAAGAGATTTACACGTAGCTAACCCTACATCCAAAACGGTTAGCTAAGGCTCTATCCCTATCCGCCCTATACACAAGACCAAAACTATCTATAACAACTCTAGGAGTCATAACCTAGCCCGAAGATGAGCTATGAGACCCACTCGACGGAGTGGATCCAACCCTAGCCTCAGACCCCGCACAAGAGTCCTTATCGCTCACTCCTTCCACCACCTCGGCACAGAGGTTTAGGATTGCAGCGGCTCGAGTCCTCACCTTCCGAGCCCTCTTAGACTCGCGCTCACGCGCCTCCCTCAGCTGGGCACAGAGGTCATCGACTCTATCCTCCGCCTCTAGTACATCGTACTTCAGATCCTCTATCCTTTTGGCTTGCCCCTCGTTGGCCGCCTTTAACTGATTCACCTCAACCTCAAGCTTGGCATTAGCTTTTGCCAGCTCCTTTCTTTCCTTCACAACTGCCAAAACGAGGGCATTCGGGTAAGCATACTTCTCCTTACACGCGCACCGCCGAAGACGGTTAGACGGGCTCCAACGAATAACGGCCCCCTTTGGCCGGATCTGGTACTTAATTATCGGGAGCGCTACACGGGGTCGCTTGGCCGCAGGGCCATAACTAGGTCCACTGGAACTGTCCATCCTACACCAAAAGTGTAAAAATAAGAATCAATAAGCTTAAAAACCATAAACAATAAACCCTCAGATCAAGCATTCCTATAACACCCAGGCTAATTCAAACCTAGGCTCTGATACCACCTGTGACAGCCCCACCTTCCCCTAAGGCGAACCAAAGGGGTTAGCGGACTGCCTGCCCAGCTCTCGCCAGGACTAACGGTACAGTTTACGTCGGTCTATTACGTTCCGGAACATAACAATGCGCGCAAACAAGTCACAATCGCACAATAAAAAAAATGAAAGTTGAAGCCGAAGTGAACAGTAGAAGACACGTCAGAATCCGGCCGGAATCTGGCCGGATTCTCGGCCGGATTCTCGGCCGGATACAAGGCCGAGAGCAAAACCAAGAAATTCAATTTTCCCTCGCAATCCGGCCGGCAATCCGGCCAAGATTCCGGCCGGATTGTCTGGCCGGATTCCAGGCCGAATGCAACTGGCCGGATTTCCAATTTTGCTCAGGCAATCCGGCCAGTTTCTGGCCGGATTCGACACTGTTCATCCACGCCAAATTTTTTTCCCTTTTCGTTTGAAATCGCATTGATCCGAAATCCATCCAAACATTTACCAAACATATATATATACATCAATTCAACATTTACAAGCCAAAACGGCCTACCAAAATCATTCACTAAGGAAGTACACATTCGATTTGCCTATCAAAAGGAAATGAACCCGTTATACATTAGGGTTTCACTTCAAGAGCAATACAAAAGACTTTTACATGCTCAATTCGGCAATTGACTAACCAATCCATTCTCAAAAGTAATTATCGCCCTGTAAGGAAAACAAATAACACGGAATGAGCTAAGCCCAGTGGTATACCACCCAATAAGCAATCAGAGTCATATAAGAATGAACTTTCATTTAAAGTGCACAAATAAGCAATGAAGCAAAACGGTAAAAGGATACGGTCGGCTCTCAAGAGCCCATTTCCACGCTTGCAATCTTGATCCAACCTTATTGACTCTCCGTCAATGTTAAAAGTACCAAACCGTAGACCACCCTTTTCTTCCAATCCTTCCACCTAACATACCCCAACCGGGCCCGCACTTCATTTCAGTAGTTTTTGGTAATACTCGAGTTTACCGGAACCAAGGGTCTCATTACCACAAGGTTCCCCAGTACAGTCCCTGTGGCAATTCAATCTTCACGACCAAGCCCTCGCCGGCTCGATTCGATTGACTACCAAACGGGGTTGAGCTCAGTAAAGCAGTAAGGCCGTTGGACATCGTCCAAACGACATCAATTCAGTTTCCATGAAATGGAATTCACCAACCAATATATCAAGTTCAATAATGCAATAAAACGGTAGCCAATCAATGACAATATCAAAAGAGGTGAGGGCGGTCAAGTACACCCTCACCTTAATCAATTCCAATATGCAAGTAAGCCTTCAAGGCTTCACATAAGCATTTAGCAAAGCCACATAGTAACCATTTAGTGAGTAGTATACTCACCAAGTGAGAAAGTGGTGTTTCATACACCGTGGTCACCAAGACGTCGTGAGCTACCGTCACGCCCTAAAACATGTAACACATACAATGAGACTCGAGAACGAGTCACCAAACAATGCTAAACACAACCCCAATAGGGTTTCATATACATAAATGAACACGATAGCAAACCAGAAATTAAAATTAGCAATAGTCTTGGCCCCGATTAGGAAAAACTGTTTTACACTTATTATGCGGTAATGGCGTCAATTTCACTACGGTTATCGGATGGGGGTGTAAGACACACTGTTTCGAAGCCAAGAAACAGGGTTACAACATTGTAGAAGGTCATTCAATCCAGTTCCTAACACAACTAGGTCAAATATACGAAATACTATACCAGAATCCCCAAAACAGGTTTGCAGAACGCAGAAAACTGTAATCGGTATATCTCAGTCCATATAAGTCCAATTGCCGAAATTCCAAAGGCATATGTTAGATAGGACATTCAGCTACATTTCATCAGAAGACACCAACTTCAAAATCCAAACCAATGCCAGTCAAAAAGGCCAATTACTATCGCGGTTTTCACATTCTGCTCCATGCAGAACAGCTACAGTAGAAACGGCATAACTCACTGCACACTCATCTAAATGACCTGAAATTTTACAGGCACCTTAAACACATCAATACCTACAACTTTCATGTTTTGAGTAAAGTCCAATTCGGCCTCCAACTCAGTGATCTAAAACCGGACAGAAATGGGATTCTATGAACCCTAACTTTTCAATTTTCACACCAAATCCAAAATTGATTGCATTTTCCTATCCAATACACCTCATAGAGTCATTATCAACCATTACAATTCATCATACAAGGCCACAACATCCCATTCATATTAAACCAGAAAAATTCCCAATAAAATAAAAACTTCTCCAAAACAAGCCAAATCAAGAAACAAATCATATATTCCTTCACTCATGCCACCATTAAGCATAATATAACCATCATTAGGTATAGGGGAGAGGTTGTAGCATCACTTACCAAGAAACAAGAGAGAGGAGGATGTTGGACACCTTAAACCTTCAAACAAGCTTCACTAAAGCACTCACTATCACTAAAAGGTAAGATTTTATGGAGCAAAAACTAAGTTAAACACTTGATTTGGTGGATTTGGACTTGTTAGAAGCTTGAATGTTGAAGAGTTTTGTCTTCCTTGGAGCTTGAGAGGGCCGGCTATGGTGGAGAGAAAATGAGAGAATTTTAATGAATTTTTGAAGATATTTACTAATTTGGTCAAAAGTCAAAAATTTGTCAAAAGGTGAATAGTTTTTCTTAAGTCATAACCAATGAGAAAGTGACATGTGGCATCTCATTAAATGCCTTCCTATCTTTCTTTTCTCTCTCACATCAATCACTTCACACACTCTACTTATCACTTAACACCCGATAAATTTTACACAGTATCCGAAACTTAACCTTATTGGCCGAATTTTTCCGAACTTTTCGCACTAGTGGGTCCCACGTCCACTATTTACTCTTAATTTTCTAAAAATTCTCCAATACTAGAAAAATCATCTTAAAACTATAATTGCTCATAAAATCCACTAAGAAAATATTTCTAAGCCAGAAAATGCAGAAAACATGCAAGTAAGGGGAAATAAACCCTAGGGAAAATATTAGGGTTTTACGGGTTCTCACATATTTGGGTTTGACATAATGGTATCATGCCTGCTAGTTTACTTGCTAGTTTTCTTGGAACCTCACTGGGCTTTTAACTCATTCCTTTTAGTTTGTTTTCCTTAGCAAGTGCTGGCATCATGGAAACGGGGAAAATAAATAATTCGAGAATTGACATCTAGCTTTAAGTAACTTGCCTTCCTAGTTGTACTTGGTGATTTGATTAAATGACTTAGAGTTTATTCGTTTGGATGGTCTGTAATGATTAACCATGAAGTTTTGATGCTCATTTTGAGGTTAATACTATTGAAGGTTAGGAATTGTTATTATTTTTCTGAGATTCGTGAGTGAGTCCTGGCGAGAGTTGGGCAGGCGGTCCACCAAACCCTTGCGTATGCTCTAGGGGGAGGTGGGGCTGTCACACTTAGAACACTCACAACGACAACAAATCTTAAGTGTTTGCCTCGGGAGCAATTTCGGATTCACTTCCAAGCCCTAGAATCAAGTATATGGAGTGCATTAGGATTTACTACTCCAAACCACAATATTTAAACGAAACTACGCCCAAGTTCCAATTAAGAAATCTCACCCCAAATCACAAGATTTCTAAATCAATTCAAGAAGAAACATCTATGAATATGTTAGGTCAAAGGTTTAAGCAAATGATAGTGCAAAATTTCTCATTTTCATCCACCAAATTGAGTTTAAAACTACCCAAACCAATTTTCTCCTAGGCTGGAAATTTATTACTTGAACTTGAAACATGTAAGAGTGAGGTTTTCACCTTTTAAAATCTTTTTTTTTCCACTCCAATTCACTACTCATACTAGGGTTAATGTCTAATCATAGTTTTAGGGCATTAATGTGACAAGTTCACCTCACAAGACCAAGAACAAAACTATATAAGGCTACTCTCTCTTTTGGACAGCCTTGAACAGATTTTCCAGCCATGAAAACAATAAAAGAAATGATGTTCTTACCACTTAAAACTCAAGATTTTAGTTCAATTCCAACACACACTTATAGCCTAAAGTCTTATATAGTTTCTTGAGAAAAATTAAGCCTAAAATCATCATGAAAATGTAGAGTTCAAAGCTAAAATTCAGCCCTTAAGTTTGGCCACCAAGCAGCATTTTTCTTCCAATTTTTCCAACATTTCTCCAACTAATTTCCCAATTTTCAACCAAACATACTTAGCAATTTCATAGGGTTTCATTACCAACATAACATTAGATGTATATATAGCCAAAATCTTAACCAGGAACTACCATAATCATATACATATATATATATATACAAATATCCAAACCCTAAACTCAAACATGAAGTACAAGAATCATCAACTTAAGAAACTTTCAAGATTCACCACCAATCTTGACTTTAATCCAACAATCAACCTTATTTTCAACATAAGGCAAAGAAAGAAGGTTAATCTAGCATTTTACCTCTTTTTCTTTCCAACCAAGATGTACTTCAACCCACCAAATCTTCTCCTTTCTAAGCTTAAGCCAAGATGGATGAAAACCCCAAGTTATCTCCTTTCTTTTCCCTCAAAATCCAAGCAAGATTGGTTGAAGCTTTTCTCCCTTTTCCCCTCTCACTCTCTCGGCCCTCTCTCTCTATTTTTCCTTTGTTGTTTGATTGATATTTCTAAGGCAAGAAATGGAAAAAAATGGTAAGAAAGGTTTGGTCAAAAAGTCTTAAAGGATTAAACTTGGTTCCTATGATGCCAAGTGTCACAATCTTGTAGTTTCCTACCCAAATATCTCTATTCTCTCTTATTGCACTAAACTCCCTCTTTTGTGCACTAAAGTTTCCTTTTATACCCTACTAAAAGTTACAGTTACCCCACTCGCTAACTTACAAATATAAACATTGAGAAAAACATTAAGAGAAAATTCATTATCAAATCTATAACTAAATGAATGAAATGTGATAGGGTTAAAATGGCTAACATGACAAAAATCTTTAGGTCCTCACATCCTCTCCCCCTTAAAAGAATTTCGCCCTCGAAATTCTCACCTTGTCTTGTAAATGGTTCAAGATATTTTTTGTTTTTTAGCATTTCTTCATCTACTTCCTAAATTGCTTCTTTCAACTCGTGATTTTTCCAAAGGACTTTAACCAAGGGAATTTGCTTGTTCCTTAGCCCCTTCACCTTTCGTTCTAGAAGTTGTACGAGTTGTTTCTCGTAGCTTGGGGTCTCATCAATCTCAATATCTTCTGGCTGGAGTACATGAGTTGGGTCTAGATGGTACTTCTTTAGCAATGAAACATGAAAACCATCATGAATTTTGGACAAACTCATGGGTAACTCCAACCGATATGCAACTTTTCCCACTCCTTGGTGAATTTTAAAGGGTCCCACATATTTCGATTTTAGTTCCTTGCCCTTTCTGGTTGTGACACTTCTTAGTGGTGTAATATGAAGAAACACTCTATCTCCAACTTCAAATTCCAAGTCTTTCCTCCGATTATCCGTATAACTTTTCTATCTGCTTTGGGCCATTTGAATTCTTTGACATATTAACTTCACCTTCTCATAAGCTTCCTCAACCCATGGTACCATTGAAGGATCTAAAATTTTTCTTTCTCCCACTTCATCCCAATAAATCGATGATCGGCACTTTCTTCCATAGAGAGCTTTATACTGAGCCTTTTGAATGAATAAATAATAGCTATTGTTATATGCAAACTCAACCAAGGTCAAGTACTGACCCCAACTTCCACCAAAGTCCATGATACATGCCCTTAGTATATCCTCAAGGGTTTGGATGGTCCTTTCAGACTGTACGTCCGTCTGGGGATGATAAGTCATGCTAAATCTTAGTTTGGTCCCTAAAGTTTCTTGCAATTTTTGTCAGAATCGGGATACAAATCGAGGATCTCTATCTGAGACTATACCCACTAGCACCCCATGTAACCTCACAATTTCATCCAAATATAATGTAGTAAGTTTCTCCAAGGAATACTTCTTGTTAACTGGTAAGAAATGGGCCGACTTAGTCATACGATCCACAATAACCCAAATTGCATAATGCCCCTTGTGAGAACCCGAAAATTTTCTTGTTTTCTAGTCATTATTTTAATTCGTGCATACATTTTCTATACTTTTCTTTATTATATTAATTTTCTAGTTATTTTTATAAGGGAATTAAGTTTTCAAGACATTTTTCCAGTATAAGTTAGTTCATGCAACATGAGTAGCGTATATTGGATGTGAGACTCACTAGTACGGTACATGCGATAATTTTTGGCAACTAGTTGGAGTTCTGTGTTAAGGGATATTATTTTATAAGGTGCTAGAAGACAATGAGAGCTTGGCTAGGCAATTAATCATTGGTAAGCAAGAGGATAGGTAATTATAACGGTTGGGTGGTTAGTAGATTAGTAAGGTGTAATTAAGCTTGTGGATTACATTAAGTTGGTGATCTATGGAGTTAATTGCAAAGATTAGAAGTTGTTGGGGCCATAGTGTGAGGATTAGTAAAGTAAGTGTACTAGTAATCTAAGAGCTTCTAGGTTTTTCCTAAGCTCAATTTTGATTGGTGGAAAAAAAGTATATTTTGACCATTGGCTTAAATATCTTCTAAGTTAGTAAATCAAAGGAAAAACAAAGCCAAAACTAAGGGGAAAAGAGAGAGAGAGCCGAGAGCATCTTGTGAGGTTCAAGAGAAAAGTTTCAACTTTGGGTTCTTGATTTCTTGCTCACTCTTGCAAACTAACCGATAGATTCACCAAATAATCCATAGAAATTGCCTAGGAAGGTGGATTGCTATCTTGGAGTGGAGGGTTTTGGTGGTTCAAGCTTCCTAGGGGTTGTTGTGCTTTTCCAATTTTAGGTAAGGTTGGTATTAGTTCACGATTGTGCTACTTATTGGTTTACAAGTGAAAGTTATGGCTTGTTTAGGTAGCTTTCATGATTTTAGTACTAGTTATAGTAAATTCTAGCCTTCTAGTGTAATTTTCAGCTTTGGTTGTTGAAATGGATGGTTGTTCTTGGTGTTCATGTTGTGGTAATGCTAATGCTCAGTGTATGGAAGTGAAATCACGGTTACAAATTGTTGGGTTTGTAGCATATAAAATTTTGGTCAGCAAGAAGGGTGATTTGTAAGAATTGATTTCCTGTTTTAATGCTGAAATTGTCTTGTTTCTGACCGTGTCGTTTAGTCCATGTTAGAGGTCGAATCTGTGAGACCCCGTAATTTTCTCATTTTCTGGGTTTTATTCTATTTAATGGCATATTTTTCTGCATTTTCTTTATTAGAAAAATTTCTAGATAATTTTTATGAGTAAATATTCTTTTTTAGATGATTTTCTAGTATCGGTTCATTTCGAGAAATTAAGAGCGTATATCGGACGTGGGGCCCGCTAGTGCGGTAAATGCAACATATTTTTGGTAAATTGTTGGAGTTTTGTATTAAGTGATATTATTTTACAAGGTGCTAAAAGATAATTAGATGTTACCTATATGGATTAATATTGGAGAGACAAAAAGATAAGTTTTAAACCAAAAGGTGACAAGTGTCACCATCCAATTCATCCTTGGACTTTTGACCAAGATATTTGTTTCCTTCTTAAAGCTAATTTTGACCAAAAATTTTCCATTTCTTATGCTCTCTTGGCCGAACTTCTTGGAGACAAACAAGAGGAAAAACTTCCAATTTCTTCCTTCTATTTCTTGCTCAATCTCACAAACCAACTGTCGCGCCCCACTTTTGATGGTGTGAAAGTAGTGTGTGAAAAATGAAAATAAAAGGCCGTGGGACTTGAAAATGCGACGATTTGGTCAAACAGAGTTCAAAAAAGGGTTTTTTGCATGAAAAATGGAGTCGCCACTTGGTATGGAGTTAGGGTGTACCAAGTCACCCAAAAAAATGAATTTTTTGAAAAGCAAAGTAAACAAACCCCTTTTTAAGAACTCTTAGGTCTACGTAACCAAAGAAAGGGATCGGGGGTCACATTTGATAAGGGAGAAGGCAAAGGCAAAGTCTAAGGCACTCCTTTACCCTAGCCAAAGCTAGTTGCGTGATTTAGCCCCACGTTTCCTAATTCTTCTACCCAAAGTATGTATCGCATGTTGGATATGACTAATGGATGTGAAAAGGAAAGAAAAATGCAATCCTAAATCTAAAATGTTTCTCATGAGGCTTTTTGGTCCCAACCACATGAGTTGTGGTGGCCAATAAGGAAAGTCCTCATAGAGGTCGCGGATGATGCAAATGAAAACTCAAGTATGAGTGCAAGTCTGAGAATGTAAGAAAACGTGCATATGTCCAAATGTAAGACAAGTGCATGTGTGCAAATTGAGAAAATAAAGGTGTTTGTGTGCTAGTGGATGAAAATATGATAGTAGATACATATAAGTGCAATTGGGTGCCATTTGTGAGATAGAAAAATAAATAAGTGATAGGAAGAAAGTGGTGAGAAAGTGTAGATTGAGAAAAGTCTAAATAGTGAGAAAATGTGGCTAAAAGAGTGAGGAGGTGATATAAAAAGAATGCAAGTGTATGACCCTAAGGGAATGCATCAAGTCGGGCACGAGAAGGACTCCTAACTTTACAACTTTGATTTTCCCTTTGATTAGAAGGAAGAACTAGCGTGCTAAGGCTATTGAATAGCCACACTCGCTCGTTTCCCTTATCGAAAGGGGACCCTCAAGCAAATGTACCCTATACCTAACATGAGGATGCAAAAATCTAAAATGAGGGAAAAGGGTTGGAGGGGCATGCCAAATGATAGAAAACTAAGAAAAATGCATGAAATGTAGTGAAACATGCAAGTATGCACTAACGAATGGGGGACGGCCTATTGGGTCTAGCGTTGGACTAGCCCTTTCTATGAATTCCTACTAGCGTTGGACTAGTGGAAAAGGACAATGAACCACAACTAGCGTTGGACTAGTGAGGTGACGAGAAAGGGGGGCACAACTAGTGTTGGACTAGTGTGGTGACGTGCATTCATCCATCACATTCATCTACGACTATAGAAAGCAAGTAGACATGCCAAACACTCATAAACACATAGCACGTAACACTTAGCATGCTCGACTAGATGCAAGAGCCTAATAAAGCAATTAACACATAGCAACAAAAGCAAGCAATCAAGCTAATGAACCTATTACATTTGCTAACTAAAACAAAAGGGGAAAGGGAAAAATGGACAAGAATGATCACCAAGCCCTATCTATTACAAGCCAAGAGGTGTACACATACCCCATAAAAGAATAACTTAATAAAAACAAAAGTAAATGAAATGAATGAAAGGAATTAAGAAAAAAGATAAGGAAAGCAAAGTACACATGCAATTCTCACTTAGCACGTTGGATCATATAGGAGAGAGACAAAAAAGATAAAAGAAGTTATACCTCCCTTGAGTTGATGCCTTAAATGGAGTGAAATCACTTATTTATCCTCCAAAATAAAAGAAATGGTCAAGGTACCAATTTATTTGGGAAAATTAAAGAAAATAGGCAATCACAAGCTCACTTGGTCATAAAGCCCCCAAAGTCATGACTTAAGTGCAATTGAAACAAAGCATAGTAATTAATTGAAACAAACAAGCAATGAAGTTGTAGAATTAAAACTACCAAGGACCAAATTGAGGAGATTATTCAATTGATTGGGTCATAGCAGCATTAGTTGTAAGCCAAGGGGTTGGAGTGCAATTCTCAGAGAATTATTTCATGCAAATTCATGCAGCTACGTGAGAAACTTGTTTCTGCAATGTTTCTGTACTCTAGCAAACGAAATGAAATCTGCTGCAATTTCTTCTCAAACTCAAATTTCTTAATCACAACCTTGATTAGATTTTTCCAAACCAACCAACTTCATTCAGACCAAACAAACAGAAAACTTAGCAACTTCATTCAAACAAACAGAAAACTTAGCAAAGCATCAATGGTTTTAAACTTCAGCAAGCAATGCTTTTGAGCTTCAGCACTTCGCATGGCAGATTCATACAAAACATCTCAAACCACAAACTCAACCTCATGTTCTTATCCAGCTTATCATGCATGCAAGGAAATGGCAAAACCAGAATGAGGAAAATTTTCATGCAAAACTCCATGCAGAAAAACGGACAAAGCTTTCTGCCGAAAATTCCAGCAGCGAATGAAGCTTTCTGCAATTTCTTTATGCTGCTACGAACCATAACAGCAGCATTTTTACTCGCAAGCTCAACATCAAGAACACAGAATCACTCCTCAACGAAGTCTAATGACCGAACATAGGCAAAATTAAAAACAATGCAGGCGAACAAGAAATACATAAACCAGCAAGCAACTACAAGCATCAGCAGCGACAAAACAACAAAACACATAAAAACAACGCAAAAAATGCATCTCAGCCACGAAGGGATATGGAAAGGGCTAAGAAATCAATTTAAATTGTACCTGAGGGAGTCTTTGGATCGAAACCAGAGCAGGAAAGGACGTGAGAGAGGTGCTGGAGTTGCTTCGTCGCCGTTTCGTACCCGCACCAGTGGAGTCACGCTGCTGATTTGGGGACCAGATTTAAGGGCTTTCCAGGTGTTTTCTGCGAACTCCTTCTGAACAAGAGTTCTTCCCCTGGCTTCGTAGTTTATGCAAAAATGAAAATCCAATCGAATTGAGCAGCCTCAAAGGAAATAATCATGCCGAAAGGAGTGCCGAAAACCAGCATGTTCGGATAAAAATTTGCAGAAATTGTTTCTGGTTCTGGCTTTCTTTACCGCCGCCACTTTCTGCTTGGCTTTTCTTTCCTTCTCTCTCAGTCTTTCTTCCCACACTCTCTCGGCCCTTGTTTCCACCGCCAGTTTCCCTAGCCTTAGTTTCTTTGCTGCCTTTTTCCCGTAGCTCTCAAAGCTGTTTTTCCTCCTGCGTAGCCTTCTCCCTTTTCCCGTAACTACCTCCTCCAACCTTGGCCGAAACCCATCTCTACCTTTTCACTCTTGTTCCCTTCGAAATGTCTTCTCTTCAGCCGTCCAACCCTTTTACCCCTTGCCCTTGCCGTTTCCTTTCCGATCTCCTTCATTTCTCTATTCTGCCTAGCCGTCAACGAGAGCCTCCTTGCCCGTCACTTTCCTTTCAGATGTCCATGCCCCTTCAGCCACCAACCATAGTTTTTTCTCTAATCCCTCAACCCCTAACCGCGGGTCCTCTTCTTTCTTTTCCTTTCCTGTTTTCCATTCTTTCCCGCAGCTTTCATGCCCAAAACCAAAATCCCAGCCGTCCTTCTCTAGCTCTCTGGTCTCTCTTTTCCCTTGCTCAACCGGCCACCTCTCTCCTGTTTGCTAGCTCTCTCCAGATCCCCTCAACCCAGCCGTCATTCAGTCCTTCCTCTCTTTTTAAATTTTCAGCCGTCACCCCCCTCTCTGTGTTTTTCGTCTCCTTTTCCGTCGCCCTCTCTAGCTCTCTCTCTATCTCTCAAGACTCCAGCCGTCATATCTTATTTCCCCCAGCCCTTTCTAATTTTCCTCAGCTTTTATAGTTGGAAACCCTCCAAAACCTAGAGCAAAGGGAGGAGATTGGAGCTGCGTTTTTTGGCAAGAATTTGGGCCCTTAGATGGGCATTGATTCTAGAACTTAACACCAAGATGCGTTGGCATTGTACTGAGAGTACTTGGAGGAAACAAAATGCGACGGAAAATGCGTAAAAAATGGAAGAAATGGGCAGCTGCAATTTTCTGTGATATCCGAAGCTTTTTTTTTTTTTTTGGAATGATAAAACAACAATTTAAGTAACATCACATCAAAATATACAAACTAAAAACAACAAAGTTGCCATTTTTCAATCTTTTTTTTTCATTTTTCATTTTCATCTTTTTCTTTTTCTTTTTTTCTCTTTTTTTTCAAGAAAACATTGAATTTAAATCACAAACAACTAAAACATATTTTTTGAATGCTTTTTTTTTTCGAGAAATTCTATGCTAAAAAAACTTAAAAATAATAATAATAAAATAAAAACTAAAAACTAAAAGTGAATAAAACTAACACAACAAATAAAAACTAAAAATAAAAAGTAAATGAAATTACACTAAAATTTTGGTGTCTATACCAACCGTTAAAACCTTGATTTGCTCCATAAAAACCTTTCTCTTGGTAGGATTATGGTGTGTGGTGAAGTGGTTTGAGAAGTAAAGGTGCTAAGTTGGATCTTTTCTTGGGTTTGCAAGGCAAGTGACTAAGGAACCTTTCCTTTAATCTTGATAATGTTCAATTAGTGATTTGTAGTGGTTGAATAAGTGATTTTATGGATGATTTCATGACCTATGGTTGAGATTGATGGATTTTTCTTTTGTTCATGATTTTTCTGATTTCATATGATTAGTGTTGGTTAGTCATGAATTGTTGGTTAGTTATAGTGTAAAATGAAGTTGATATATGTTGGATGTGAAAGATTGTACAAAAATTCTGGTTTGGGGCAAAGATTCCAGATTAGGGTTTCACTAACCCCTGTTCTGCCGTTTCTGTTCGACTAGGTTAGAGGCTGAATTGGCTTTATCACAAAACATAAAAGTTGTAGAGAATGATGTTTTCTAGTTACCTGTAAAATTTAAGCCCAATCCGAGCTCGGTAGCCTGAGATAAGATGGAAATACCCAGACTGGTCTAGGTAGGAGTTCAGCGAACAGGGTTGACATTTCACCCAATCTGACCGTGACTTTTCACCATGATCCTTACCGAATTAGATTTTAGCCAAAACATGAAAGTTGTAGACAATCGTATAAAATAGTTTCCTGCAAAATTTCAGCATGATCAGACCACTGTACCATGTGAAATGACCGAAATCCTTGACTGTCCATGAAACCTGTTTCACGCCCAGGATTCTATTTTCGTGTATTTTTCCATTTTTGATCATGAAAATGCATGATTTGTGTGACAGCCCCACCTCCCACTAAGGCGAACCAAAGGGTGTGGCAGACCGCCTGCCTAGCTCTCGCCGGGACTCAGTCGATCACTTCCATCATCGAGCAAAAACCAGATCCAGCCCATACGAAAAATATAGCAATGATCCAAAAACTTAAACGAAACTTATATACATTACGATATCAAAAGAAGTACAACCGTCGAATACACAAAGGTTCCAAATCCACCATACAACCAGCCCGTGCCAAGCACTAGGGCGAGAACCATTACAAAAAAAAAAAATCAAAAGCTAGACCAGTTAGTCTATATAGAGCTCTCGTCCTTGCTCGCCTTCCCCTGTTAAGGAAAACAAAACTAAAGGGATGAGCTAAAAGCTCAGTGAGGTTCCGAACAGGTAATTGAACAACAACCAATACATTAACCATCAATAATCAATAATTCAAGAAACATTTAGCATGGAAAACAATAAGAACATATACATTAAAAGGATACGGACTCACAAAGAGCCAAATATTTCTGCGCTCGCTCGTTCTCCTAACATTTAACTCCACAAATCAACTCACAAACACTAAGTGAAGAGGTTTTATGGAACAAAGACAAGTTTAAATGGTTGGTTTAGTGATTTGGAGCAAGATGGAATCAAGAAATTGAAGATGTTTTCTTTCTTTCCTTGCTTAAGAGGTTCGGGCACTAGAGCTTGAAAAATGGAGTAATTTTGGTAAAGTTTTAGTTTATTAAGTCAAATGGTAAGACATGGAATAGTAGTCATACAAGTCCATCCAATAGGCAAGTGACACTTGTCACTTTATTTAATGCAAGTCTATCACTTTGTTTCCTCTCACACCAATCCAAATTGCAACCACTACTTATTTCTTAACACCCGATAAATTAATTCCAGTATCCAAAACTTAACCTAGTTGGCTGAATTTTTCTTAACTTTTCGCACTAGTGGGTCCCACGTCCGGTATACGCTCTTAATTTCTCAAAAACTATCCGATACTAGAAAAATCATCCAAAAACTATATTTACTCATAAAAATTATTTTCCCAATTTCTCAAATCAATAAAATGTGGAAAAACGTGCAATTATAAGAAAAAAATAAATCCGAGTACTTTAAAACAAAATTACAGGCTCTCACACTCTTTCCCCCTTAAGGAAATTTCATCCTCGAAATTTTACCTTCAGATGGCTCAGGAGCTTGTTGGTTGTCTAAAGCATATACCCTTGCCGATACTTTTGTTCGGTTCCCCCTTTCATTCGCTTGTTTTGATGTAATGCCCTCGAGTCGCTGAGTACCACTTTCACGTGACTGTCTCCGTGGACAGTTACTAACTTGATGATCACTACTTCCGCAAATCAAACACTTCCGCCCCTTCCGCCAACAATCGTTCTCAGTGTGATTGGCCTTTCCGCAATAGTCACAAGTCAAGTGGGAAACCATCTTTTTGCTTTCTGGAGAAGTCTCCCCCTGTCCGGTTTGGCTTCCTTTGATAAATCTTTCATCTACCGCCCCCAGTGTCCATGGCGGCCGGAATAACTGGTTCACTTTCTGTACTTTAGAGGGTGCTACTGATTTGGTAAGTTTCTCACTCACGCTACCCACTGCACCCCTTTTCCGTATTTGGGAAGCTTTCACCTGCGCCTTTGCATTCTCGATTCGTTGAGCCTTCTCAAGGGCCTCCGTAAATGTATTCACTTGCGCCACCGCCAACGCCTCCTGAATGTCCAAGTTCAATCCCTGTATGAACCGCCTTACTCTTCTCGGTTCCGTTGCTACTAATTCGGAAGCGAACTTGGATAGTTTGGTAAATTTGGTTTCGTATTCAGCCACACTTAAGGTCTCCTGGCGTAGTCCGATAAATTCGTTCTCCCTCCTTTCTTGGACTAGAGGTGGGAGGTACTTCTCGTTAAATTCTCTTACAAAATTCGCCCATGTCTATACAGTCCGTTCTCTTTCCCACTTTGCTCTAATTACGTTCCACCATGCCCGGGCCGGTCCTTCAAATTGAAACACTGCAAAGTTTACTTGTCTCTGTTCGGTGTAGTTCAAAGCTGTGAATATATTCACCATGGCCTCTAACCACTGTTCAGCGATGTCCGGATCAGGCCCTCCAGCGAATTTTGAAGGGGCAAACTTTTGAAACCTCTCAATGGCCCGATCTTCTCCTATTTCAGGGTTTTGGGGTTGATGCACGGGCATTTGACCTTGTTGGTCCACCAACCGTGCTAGAATATTGGTCATTTGTTGAATGGCCGTCGCTACCTGATCTCCGGCTTCAACCCTTGGTCCTGGTACAGGCTCCGCCGATGTTTCCCTTTCTGCCCTTGGTTCCTGGGCTCGCCTAACACCACACCACGGCCACTACCACGTCCCCGACTACGTCTTCCCTCCATATATATGTTTTCCTCTCTTTGTTTTCCCCCCCAAAAGGTAATTCAGTGAATAAATACAATAAAGTGACAAAAGTAATCAAATTCTAGCACACCAATTACACCAAAGACATATACACATATACACACCATGTATCAAGAAGGCAGACAATCAAATACACCGCTACATGTCAAATTAGACAGATAATCCTATGCACAATACTCAAGCCAATGTCATGTTATAGCGGCATCAAAGCAAATCAGAAGTAATGGCGATATCGTCCCATACACAGTGAAAATAACCCCGTCTGATCTCTCACGTCACTGATCAACCAACCTAGTTGTCCCTTGACCTCTTGTCTTATTCTAGCCAAACAAAACCTGTTCATGTTCCCAACGTGCAAATCCCACACACTTAACACTGCCTCAACTCTGGAGTACTCGGGCACAAGAATCCGAAATAAGACAATTCACCTCTCGAGCTGGCCAGTCCCAAGAGTAAACCATCTACATTCGAAATTCCTACCAGACGTACCTATCTATGATCCTCAGATATCATGAGAGAGATTTACAGCCTATAACATTCACAATTCAAAACTTAGGCTCAAACGAGCACTTAGTCCTTCATACCTATTCACTACTTAGTCCAGGCACACTCCGCGCAGAGACCACGCGAAGCAGGCTCTGATACCAACTGTGACAGCCCCACCTCCCCCTAAGGCGAACCAAAGGGTGCGGCGGACCGCCTGCCCAGCTCTCACCGGGACTCAGTCGATCACTTCCATCATCGAGCAAAAACCAGATCCTGCCCATACGAAAAATATAGCAATGATCCAAAAACTTAAATGAAACTTATATACATTACGATCTCAAAAGAAGTACAACCGTCGAATACACAAAGGTTCCAAATCCACCATACAACCAGCCCGTGCCAAGCACTAGGGCGAGAACCATTACAAAAAAAAAAAAATCAAAAGCTAGACCAGTTAGTCTATACAGAGCTCTCGTCCTTGCTCATGAAATGTAAAACAACCAAAATGAGAAGCAAAAACAGGACAATCAGGTCGGACGGCCGAAAGGAAACTATCGGACGTCCGAAAAGATAAAGAACATCAGGAAGGAAGCACCGTCGGACGCTCACATGGAAGCATCGGACGTCCGGAAGGATCGGACGCTTGCCATCGGACGCTAATCAACCGCATCGGACGTCCGAAAAATTCCAAGATAACTTGCTAGCTCTCGGCCCAAGGTTGGACGCTGTGCTGACGGACGACAAAGAACTTATCGGACGTCCGAACCTCAACTTGGCTATCATCGGACGATTGGTTCGGACGATGATTCGATCGTCGGACGTCCGACAGCCCCAACGGCTAGTTGACTCTTCAGCTGCCTTCTATCCGTTGGAAGCATTGATGAAGCCCATTTCTGGATCCCTTTAAAATCAAACTGGTCTGAACGAAGTAGGGACTTTTGCTCACTTTGTTTACAAGTTCTCAAGAGATATTTTAGCTAGAAAATAGTCTCCAAAGCAGATTTGTATTAAAGTGGTGTGAATTTCTGTTGAGCATTTCTTTTGTGGTTGAAAGGATCTTTAGTGTAGCTTTGTTGAGGGTTTTCTGAGTGATTGTAAAACTTCCTAGCTTGACTAAGTGAGGCTTAGGGCAAGGAGGAAGAGCTCCCTCCATTGTACATCTAGTTGATCTTCGTTCATCAAAGAGAAGTTGCTCTTCCTAGTGTTTGGTCTTCAAGTTTGGGTAAAGCTTGGTAGACACTTGGTTTGTTTCTCTATTTTATATTTCTGTTTAATAAAATCTTCATTGCTTATCTATACTTGCTTCTCTGATTAATATTGCTATTGTCTTCTAATCTACTTGGTTGATCATTACTAAAAAGGAAGGTAAATTTTCATTAAAGAAAAAGTGCATAAACTTGGTTAAGATTTTAATCAACCAATTCACCCCCCCTCTCGGTTGTCTGTGGGACTTACAATTGGTATCAGAGCTTGGTCTCCTTGAGATTAAGCTCTAACGGCTTGGAGTAAAGATGACAACCAGTCATGCTATGTTTGTTGAGGGGCAATCTGTTACTAGGCCTCCCATGTTCAGTGGCTCTAACTATGTTAGCTGGAAAGAACGAATGATTATCTTTTTGCAATCTATCGATATTGAACTATGGTTTATTGTGAGTGAAGGACCGCATGAAGCTAACTTTCTTGATGCAGATACAGGGTTGCTTCGGCCAAAAACAAGAGTTGAAATGAATGCTCAAGATAGGACTAACCTCACATTGAATGCCAAGGCCATGAATGTTATTTATAGTGCCCTAGATTCAAATGAATCAATCAGAGTAAAAGGCTGCAAATCGGCTAAAGAAATGTGGGATAAACTAAGAGAAATCCATGAGGGTGGTGACAATGTGAAAGAACAGAAAAAGGCCATCTTGGTCACGAAATATGAATCATTTAAAATTGAACCTCTTGAGGATATTGACAAAATGTATTGCAGGTTCACTGACTTGATCAAAGATCTCGAGGCGTTGGGCAAAGAGTACACCTTGGGAGAGAAGAACAGGAAAATTCTCAATGCCTTGGGCAAAGAATGGGAAAATAAAGTGACAGCAATAGAGGAGGCCAAGGATTTAAGTTCTGTGCCTATTGAATCTATCATTAACTCACTAACCACTTATGAGTTGAAACTGAAATCTAAAGTGCAGGAGGAAGAGGATGCTAGAGCAAAGAGAAACATTGCTCTAAAGACTACTCAAGGTGAAGATGATTCTGCTCATCTGGATGATGAAGACTCGGATGGTGATGATAATGATCTTGCTCTCATCACCAGAGGCTTCAAAAGAATCCTGAATAAAAGAAAGTTTAGAAGGGGAGGACCTAGCAATCAATTCCAGAATCAGCCATCTATCGCAAAGTATAAAGGTAAACAAGATTTCAACAAGAAACAGTTGGACAAATGCTTCGAATGTGGACAGATTGGACATTATGCAAACGAATGCCCCATGAAGAAGATGAAAGATGGAAAAGCTGATCGAAAGCCAAGATTCAACAATTTTCAGATTACTTGGAATGAATGCAACTCCGAAGGGGAAGTTGAAGAAGAAGAAGAATCTGCTCAAATGGCCTTCATGGCTATTGGAAATAATGAGGTAACCTCCACACACTCTCAATCTGAAAGTGATAATGATGAAGATGATGATCTTGAATCTTTTGTTGAAAAACTGCATAATGCCTTGAAGGAATCCTATGATAAAAACAAGCAGTTAAAACAGAAAATGGCTTTTCTCATTCAAGAAAATGCAAGTCTTTTTCAACAAAATAAACAACTAAAGACCGACAATGAAAGTCTAGTAAGAGCTGGATGTAATGTTCAAGATGAGCTTGATAGAAAGACAAATATTTGTGAAATGCTGAAGGAAAGACATGGTGATTTGAAAAAAAGGATGGACAGCTTGGATGAGAATTTGAAAGCAAGAAAGCAGGAGTTTAACAAAAGGAACATGTTATCTACACATCCTACTACTTTTCAAAGAACATTTGCACACAACAAAATTGCACATGGTTTCACAACATATAGAAGAGGTGAATTAAGATATGTCAAACCAGTACATGTTAAGGACTCTTCCATTATGTGTGTTTTTTGTTGTCAAAGAGGGCATTTGAAAAGTAATTGCTATGTGAAAAGAAATCTGAACAAAGGGATGAAGTGCATGTGGTTAGTTAGATACAATGCTAACTATTATGGACCCAAAAATTAAAAAGGGTACCAAACACGTTATCTTTTCAGGATAAAGGATCAAACAAGTCAAAATGGTTTATTGATAGCGGCTGCTCAAGGCACATGACCGGTGATCCTTCCTTGTTCATAAAGCTGAAATCAAAATCAAGTGGAAAGGTAACATTTGGTGATGATGTGAAAGCTAAGACAATTGGAATAGGTGATGTTGGTAAGGATGGTGAAACTTTTGTTCATAATGTGCTCTTGGTTGATAACTTAGGTTATAACTTGCTTAGTGTTAGTCAACTGTGTGATAAAGACTTGTATGTGTTATTTAAAAAGCATGAATGCATTGTACTTGATTCCAAATATAATGTTGTGTTCAAAGGTAAGAGGTTTAATGACATATATATTGTGATTCTTGATAAAGTTGATTCTTCTAGCTTAAAATGTCTTAAAGCTTCAAATGAAGATTCTTGGTTGTGGCATAGAAGACTTTGTCATTTTAACATGGATTTACTAAAGGAAATTTCGAAAAAGGAGTTGGTTAGAGGCTTGCCAAAAATTAGTTTTGATAAGGACAAAATATGTGATGCATGTCAATTTGGGAAGCAAACTAAAATTTCTTTTAAACCAAAAATGTGTGTATCTACTTCAAAACCTTTGGAACTCTTGCATCTTGATTTATTTGGTCCCACTCAAATCACTAGCTTGGGAGGTAAAAAATATTGTTTTGTAATTGTTGATGATTATTCCAGATACACTTGGGTGATATTTCTTGCTCATAAAGATGATGCCTTCAAGAATTTTACTTCAATGTTTGCTAAAGTGCAAAATCTGCTTGGGTTAAAAATTGTTAGGATTAGAAGTGATAATGGGACGGAATTCAAGTATTGTGGTTTTCCAGAATTTTGTGATCATAATGGTATAACACATGAGTTTTCTATTGCAAGGACTCCACAGCAAAATGGTGTTGTAGAAAGGAAAAACAGGACTCTCCAAGAGGCTGCTAGAACTATGTTGAATGAATGTAGGTTGCCTAAATATCTTTGGGCGGAAGCGGTAAACACTGCATGTTATGTGATGAATAGAATACTCTTGAGACCTATTTTAAAGAAAACTCCTTATGAGCTGATTTTTGATAAGAAACCTACGGTTGGTTATTTCAAAGTATTTGGTTGTAAATGTTTTATTTTGAATCTAAAGGAACATCTTGGTAAGTTTGACAAAAAATCTGATGAAGGAATATTTTTGGGGTATTGTGAGAATAAAAGAGGATATAGAGTTTTTAATAGAAGGACACTTGTGATTGAAGAAGCTATACATATAACATTTGATGAAGCCAATGATGATAATTCCAAAAGTTTGTGTGAGGATGATGATGTAGGTGTCCGAGAAGGAATGGAAAAGCTATCAATTGGAAATGAAGGAAGTTCTGAACCAGCAGCAACTGAAATGGAAAATGAAGTTCATAATGATCAAGAAGAGGAAGATGAAGACAAAAATGATGATCTACTCAAAGATCTTCCCAAGGCTTGGAAATTCAACCAAAATCATCCAAAAGAGCTTATAATTGGTGATCCATCCGAGAAGGTAAACACTCGTTCCTCATCCAGAAAATTGATTGATAATTTTGCTTTAGTTTCTCTTTTTGAACCCAAAAATATCAATGATGCTTTAAAGGATGAAAATTGGATTTTGGCTATGCAAGAGGAACTTAATCAATTTGAGAGAAATGAAGTTTGGACACTTGTTGATAGACCTCAAAATCAACCTATCATTGGCACAAAGTGGATTTTTAGAAATAAGTTGGATGATAAAGGTGATGTTGTAAGAAATAAAGCCAGATTAGTTGCTAAAGGATATGCACAAGAAGAAGGAATAGATTTTGATGAAACATTTGCTCCCGTAGCAAGATTAGAATCTATTAGAATGCTTCTTGCTTTTGCTTGCTTCAAAGGTTTCAAATTGTTTCAAATGGATGTTAAAAGTGCCTTTTTAAATGGTTTTATTGATCAAGAAGTGTATGTGGATCAACCCCCAGGTTTTGAAAATACAAAATTTCCAAGTCATGTGTTTAAACTTTCTAAAGCTTTATATGGTTTAAAACAGGCTCCAAGAGCTTGGTATGAAAGATTAAGTGGGTTCTTGATTGAAAAAGGTTTCAAAAGAGGTATTGTGGACACCACACTTTTTACTAAGCATGTGTTGAATGACCTTCTCATTGTGCAAATATATGTTGATGATATTATCTTTGGTGCTACTAATGAGTATCTATGTAAGGAGTTTTCCACCACTATGCAAAATGAATTTGAAATGAGTATGATGGGAGAATTAAATTTCTTCCTTGGACTTCAAATACATCAAACTCTTGAGGGAATCTTTATCAATCAAGCAAAGTATACCAAGGAATTACTGAAAAGGTTTGGCATGGAGGACTCAAAGCAAGTTGGAACTCCAATGTGCACTTCTACAAAGCTTGACAAAGATGAAGAAGGTAATCATGTGGATGAAAAGCATTATAGAGGTATGATCGGAAGCTTACTCTATTTAACTGCAAGTAGACCTGATATTATGTTTGCAGTTTGCTTGTGTGCTAGATTTCAATCGTGTCCAAAAGAATCACATTTGAATGCTGTAAAAAGAATTTTTAGGTATTTGAAAGGTACATTAGACTATGGTCTTTGGTATGCTAAATCCAGTGAGTTTGCACTATATGGTTATTCGGATGCTGATTTTGGAGGGTGTCGTGTAGATAGAAAGAGTACTAGTGGATCTTGTCACTTTCTTGGAAATTCTTTAGTCTCTTGGTTTAGCAAGAAACAAAATGCAATCTCATTGTCTACAACCGAAGCAGAATATATTGCCGCTAGTGCATGTTGTGCTCAACTTTTATGGATGAAGCATACCCTGAATGACTATGGATTGTTGTATGACTGCATGCCTGTATTCTGTGATAATACTAGTGCTATAAATTTGACCAAAAATCCTATTCAGCATTCTAGGACAAAGCATATTGAAATAAAGCACCACTTTATTCGTGATCTTGTTCAAAAAGGTGAAATTTGTGTAAATTATGTTAGTTCTAAAGATCAATTTGCTGATATTTTTACAAAAGCTTTGCCATTAGATCAATTCATTCATCTAAGATCAAAATTAGGAATGTTCGAAAAATCATCATAAATTTTTCATTGCCTTCGGACGTCCGAAAGAGGATGAACGGACGTCCGATGATGTTCTTCAGCCATTTTCCAGATTGCACCTGTTCGGACGCAGCTGTCGGACGCACAACTTCGTTCGGCCGTCCGACAGTGCAACGGCTCATTTTTTAAAATAACTTTCTTCCTTATTTGCTTCAGTCTCTTCCTATTTTATCTCCTCTCGGACGAAAACCCTCTCTTCTCTCACTCTCAAATTCGTACCATTCTGTAGCTACCATTCCCAAATTGACTCAACCAAAACATTTCCCCATCGTTTGCGTTTCATTTCTCCTGATCATTTCACCAAACTGAGTAACACTTCGCAAATCCCCAAATTTTCCTCACAACCCTACTCTTGCATAACCGCTCTGTCAAATCTCGTTCAAGGTGTTTTTGTCCCAAAATTTCTGTGCGATTCACTTCCCTACTGTTGTGTGCATCATTTGCATCCTCCATTCCACACATTTAGAACAATGGTGAATCTAAGGGGAGGAAAAGTTACTGCCGGACGCAAGCATCCACTCAGGGATGAGGATGAAAATCTTCCTACTGTCAAACGGACATCCAAACGCTTCAAAAGGGGAGCTATCAAGGGTCAAATGTCACGACCTACTCCACAACCCACTTCTCAACCAGAATCTGGACAGGGGACCTCTTCTCAACCGCCTCCTAAATCAGTCCCTCTCCCTCCATTCTTTGATGATGCTGCGAAAGACAAATACGCCTGGATATCTCAGAAGGGTGTCATCCCTCAAAGAACTGTAAACCCCTCTGAATTTCGTTCCATAGGTTTAGAATCCATTCTAAGTCTATTTGATTTCCAGAAATGGTCGCATCTCATTTCCATGCCCAATGTCTACTATCCTGATATGCTGCATCAATTTTTTGCTAACCTTAGGAAAGGAACTGACCAAACTGAGATCATGTCTAGGGTAAATGGGGTAGACCTAATCTTTGATTCTGATACTGTGAATTCCATTTTAAAGACTACCATTGAACGTTTGTGCAAAGATAAGGTTGCTAATTTCTTTTCTTATGAAGAGCTTCCTACTGCTGCAAATCATTTTGATGGGACAAAAATGTTAACTTATTTCAAAAGAAGTTTTTCTTCACCTGCTGATGCTAAGTTGAATGATTTGGCTCCTGTGAATTTGATTGCCTTTTCTATCATTTCAAACTTGCTTGTGCCCACTGATGGCCATAGAACTGATGCAAACAAAATGGAGCTGTATCTTTTTTACTGTTTTCGAGAAAAAATTCGGATTGATTTTGGCTTTGTCATGTGCAAGTTTTTACTTCGCTATGCTACTGACTCTCGAAGAAAACTATCCTATGGGAAGTTTCTTCAAAAGATTTTTGAATTTTACAAAGTTCCAATTCTAGGTGTTTGTCCCAAAGAAGCATCTTCTTATGCTTTTACCAGAGCATATTTTGAAAGGAAAAATCTTATTTTTAAAGATAATCTGTGGGCATATAAGGGGGCATCATCTAGTGAACAAAGATCTAAGACTGTACATGATTCTTCACCCATTTCACTCACTCCCATTCACCCTAGGAAGTCTACCACTAAAGCATCTTCCTCTTCCAGTAATGAGGTAATTGAGCTTCTTCATGAACTCAAACAGCATGTTCTTCTTCTAGAACATGGCCTAATGCTCACCATGTCTTCTGAGCACTCTCTCAATATCAGCTCTCTCGGAGGACTCCTGGATCCACTTAGTTCATCATTTAGGACATTTGCATTCTGTTTGTCTCTTTTATGTGTTTGTGGTATTCAACAATGAATATGTATTGTAATGGATATTTTAAGTTTCTTTTGGTATGATCTGGTGGATGTTTAAGTACTGTTTTGATGAATGTCTAAATATTTTGATGAATGATTGTCTATTCTGCTTGTGTGAATGTAATGAATTTGTGGATTGTATGATTGTCTATTGAATATGATTGTCTATTTTAAGTACTGTTTTGATGGATGTGTTGGATGGTGTCACCAGGATGTTGATTTGTGAACTTGTGTAAATTTGTGACTGTGTGGATGACAAAAAGGGATGTTGATGTTGATGTGATTGGTTGCCCTTTTGTGATGACAAAAAGGGGGAGATGGTATAATGATTGGATTGAGTGATGATTGGTGATTGATGAATGATTGGATTGAGTGATGATTGGTGATTGATGATTAGTGATGTTAGGATATGTTGGAATTGATTGTTTAAATTTGGAGTGGCTGATATGCTTAATTGTTTAATGTTTAATTGTTTAACTCGGATGGGCAGCCAAGTGAGGGGGAGGTTTTCAAAATTTTTAAATTTTAGGATTCACTAAGACAGGGGGAGTTTTCATTTCAATCATCAATTTCATTTCAAACTTTTGTTTTGTCATCATCAAAAAGGGGGAGAATGTTATTCTTGGTTTTGATGATCACAAAAGTTTGTTTATACAGACCAAGAAAGTGAACACTTTGATCAGGTCTGTTGGAACAAAGAAAGCATATGTTCGTTTATCTCCTGACTACGTTGCTTTGGATGTGGCAAACAAGATTGGAATAATATGAATGAATTTAGTCATTGTTTTGTTTTCGATCAAAGATATTGTCTTTTAAGTATGTCTAGTTTGTCATTCTTGGTACTTTGAAATATTTGTCTAACCTTCCTCAAATACAAGTGTTTTTTGTCTATCCAAGAATCAGGTTCAAATATGTCATGAAATGTAAAACAACCAAAATGAGAAGCAAAAACAGGACAATCAGGTCGGACGGCCGAAAGGAAACTATCGGACGTCCGAAAAGATAAAGAACATCAGGAAGGAAGCACCGTCGGACGCTCACATGGAAGCATCGGACGTCCGGAAGGATCGGACGCTTGCCATCGGACGCATACTACATCATTACCATCATCCCAACAGGCAGAAAAAACTTAATATACTCATGAAACAACCAAAGACTGCTGCAATAGCCATGAAACAAGTTTCTGCAGTTACTTCATATATTCTAACAACCGAAGGCTGCTGCACTTTCTCCTCAACCCAGATTTCTCAAGCTCCGCTTTGATTAGAAATTTCCGAACCAACATCACAAATTCAGACCACGCAACAAAAATTAAGTCTGCTTCAAACACAAAAAGAAATTAAGCATGCGAGCAAAGGAGGATCTAAGATGATAAAACTGGGAAGTTCTGAATACAATCGCAGGTCTTGTTGCTGCAATTCATATCTCTTCCCAACGCAAATATCTTACACAAACTTAAGCCATGCCAATAAATTTATTTACCCAGCCCATTAAAATTCAAATCACTTGATTAATACAACACTAGAAGCAGGAAAACAATCATTGAATATCAACGAACAACCAAATGGGCAGCTTACAACAAAAGAAAAAAAAAACAGTTTTTGCGGTGATTCCTAGATGAAAGCCAACATCTTTCTGCCAACCCATGGAGCTATCAAGCATTCAAACTAGACAAAATCAAATCATCAAGACCCCTTTCTCTTTTATGTCCTTACGGGTTTGCAATCAAAGGGACAGCAGATCACTCTCATCAAAATAAATCACCGAAACATGTCTCAAATTATGCTTCAAAAATCACTGAGATGATTAACATGATATGGCATTACTTCAAACACATGATTCACAGTCTCTCGCAAGTTCATGTAACCCAGATTTCAAACGGGACGATCAACAAGACAACGAAGAAAGGAAAACAACCGTAACAACCCAGGTTATCCAACCTTGACAGCAACAAACAACTCGGTATTCATGACTATGCATATGAAAACCAGCGCTGAAACAACAAAAGGAGGAATTGTGATTACCTTTGAAGAGTAAAATGAACGTGCAGCACCTCCCAAGAAACCGCGCTAATTCCAGAAATGAAAGTTGCGAACTTCGTCGCCAGCGTTCCAGGCTTCACTCTCCCAAACGCCAAGCTTTTCCTCTTTCCTTTTAGCCGTATCCTCTGTTTCTCCTCTTTCCCTTTGCTGGTTTTTCCTTTTCCGTCACCTCTCTCGTATGCTCTCGGCTTCAGCCACTACTAAATCTTTCTATTGTTTCCTTTTCTTTTCTGCCCAGAAACTCTCGCCGCTAATCATTTTTCTCTCCTCCGAAAACCCTGGTTTTCTTTTTCTCTGCTCAGCCCACTCCCTCTCTTGCTTTGTTCTTTTTTTCCCTCTCGCGGCCGTCACTAAGTGCCTCTTTTTTTGCTTCCGGTTTCCTCCCTCAATCTCTCACTTTATCTCCTTTCCGGCCGCCACAAAAGCTGCGTTCTTTTTTCCTTCTAAAACCTCTCTCTCCACCAGCCGTCCTTCCCTCTCTGCCTCCCTCTAAACCGTCACTTTCTCTCCTCTTTCTTCCAGCCCTAAAACCCCAGTCTTTTCCTTTTTGTTTTGCCGTCCCTCCACCCTTCCTCTTGCGGCTGCTGTTTTCTATTTATATGGGGTTCCTAACCCTAAAACTCCAGCCATCTCCTATATTTGCAACCCAAGGGGCTCCCCGACCTTTTTTTTTTCAAGCTGCAACAATACGCAGCTTTATACCGCGTATCCTCTTTTTTTTTTTTTTTTGAAAGAATCTTAACAAAATTAAGTAATAATAATACTAATAAAAAACAACAATTTAAGTAACATCACATCAATTTTCATCTTTTTCCTTTTCTTTTCTTTTTCTTCAAGAAAACATGGAATTTAAATCAAAACAACTAAAGCATATTTTTTGAATGCTTTTTCTTTTTCCCGAGAAATTCTATGCTAAAGCTTAAAAATAAAATAATAAAATAAAATAAAAACTAAAAAGTGAATAAAACTTAACACGACAAATAAAAACTAAGAATTTAAATAGTAAATGAAATTACGCTAAAAATTTGGTGTCTACAGCCGAAACTCATACCCTTGGGAAAAGTGAAAGTATCGACCATTAGAAATACGTTTTCCTTGTTTTTTCGATTCAAATGGGAATTTCAAAGTTTTATTCGCTTCATTGCGAAAACTAAAACAAGCGTGCATGTGTTTCTTTACCATTTTTGCCGTTTTGGCCGTTTTGGCCGTTTTAGTCCTTATTTCCATTGTGATTGTTGTTTGACTGATAGTTGAGCATAATCTTCTATCACAAGCAATGACGACCAGGATGGAGTTGGTGGACCCGTATAAATTGCCTTGATTTGCGTGCTAGTTGTTTTGGGTGAGTAATTGGGTTTGTTTATGTGATAAATTGTCAAAGTGCTTTGTATATGTTAAATGGGTACTTAGGCGAGGTTGTACTTTATCTCACTCAATCTAAACCCATTCTCTGTTCATGATGTAATATGGGAGAATATATGCCTTATGTTGAGTATCCTCCTTGTGCTGTGTGCTATTGGGGTGATTACATGATTTGAGAATTTTGATGAATACTTTGTTGAGAGATTGGATATCTCAGGGCTTGGATCCAGTCTGGTTCCAAGGGTTGACAAACTATTTGAGCCGACCGGGGCTTGGTCGAAGTCAGTTCTATGCTAACCTTGGGATTTTGTTCTTTGTTAAAGCAAATGTGATTTTATTTTTGCTCGAATTGCTGTGTGCTATTGACTGGCCAATGGGGGTTGATTAGGTGAACGGGAAAAGTAAGTGGAGTCTACGGACAATGAGTATTTTGGTTGATGGAGTGTCAACAGGTAATTAAGCTTGGGGAATTGAATTGGCTTTGAAGCCACTTGTATCCTACCATTGTGATGTTACATTTCTGTTATTAATGCGAAATATCTTGGTCACATGTTTATTTCGATGTGATTTTACATTTTTACCCCCAATTATTCACTAAACATAGAGTTACCCCATTCCATTTGTTTTCCTTAGTAGGGGCCGATGCGGGGATCGCTCGGGAAGGTATATAGATTTTTGGTTTATTTGAATAGTAATTTTTGCCCTAGTACTTGTTATAAGTTGACTAGTAAGATGTATATTTTTGTTGTGGTGGTTATAGTTAGTAGCTTCTCTAGAGTTTACTTTCTGGTACTAGTGGTGTGTATGGCTTGATGTAATAGTTTACACAACGTTTGAAGATGTAATAGTGTATATAGAACTTTCTTTTAGCATGAAATCTATTTTCTCATTTTTGGTATCGAGTCCTGGCACAAGCTAGGTAGACAATCCGCTAAGCCCTTTGGTACGCCTCTGGGTACGGTGGGGTCGTCACAGGAAGGGTCTTGGAAACACTTTCTGGTTTTTAAACCTAACTTTTTTGATTACTTGCACTCCATTTCATTCTTGGATCATGGATTTATTATGTATATGAGTTTTCTTTTGACTTGAACAAGAAAACTTGAGGTTTTGGATCAAGAACTAGAGGTTTTAAACTTGAAAGTTATTAGCCATTTTTTTTAAATGTGATTTTAGGGGTGAACTCTTATGGTTCACCCATGCACCAAATTTGATTTCAAGATTCATTTAAAAAGTGAAATGAGGAGTTTTTCTTGAACCTTGTTTGCTAGAAATTTTGGAAGGTTTTGGCTTAATCTTGGATTGGAATTTGTCTCGTTTCCTCTAACTTTAAAGTGAAATTTTGCTCAACATAGCTTGCTAATCAATTGCTCTCGAATGTGCTTTTAAAAGGAGCAACAAGTTTGAACTAAAAGGGGTGAAAATTGGAGTGTCATGCCAAGAGTTTTGTGGGAAAATTTCACTTGCTTGATGTTCAAGACTTGGAGGATTGATTGGTGTCTTTGCTAAGAAATATATGGTGGTTTGGTGATGTTTTGACTTCATAAGTTTTAGTAAACTTGAACGCTCATTTATATATATATCAAAACTTGGCCAAAAGATTAGGAGTTAAGGAAGTGAAAGTGGTTTTCCCTCCCATGTGTATTTTGTTAAACTCTTGAGCGGTTTGGCTAACTTTTGAATCGAAAACTCCTACCATGTTTTGACTTACAAATGGAGCACTTTTGAATCTTCCCTTGAGTGTTATCTTAGTGGTTAAGTGAAGAGAGTTTTTCTCTTAATTTGACAAGAAACTAAGCATGCTTGAGTGAAGGGTTAACCAGAAATTGTTTGGCCTTGGTTGAACGGTTATAGGTAATCGTTGATTGTGCATGTCTTAGGTATTCAAGAGGAATTCGAGGAAAACCTGTGACAGCCCCACTTTCCCCTAGGGCGTACCCAAGGGTTTGGCGGACCACCTGCCCAGCTCTTGCCAGGACTCAGTCACAATTGATGAAAACTTACAAATAAAACCCTCAATAAAAAAAAAGAGTTATTACAACCTTTAACATATACACTCATGGTCCTCCAACATCCACACAACCTATAAGTACAATCAAAGAATTAGACTTACAAAAACCGAACCAAACAAGATGTCTAGATATCTATGAAGCACACGCTCGAGCAACTAACAATCTTAGAAGAAATCGAGGCTTTCCTCAATTCAACCTATCATGTTCTCATTCCTGTAATAGCCAACGACTCCAATCTTGATTTTCTGAATAGTTTGGGTTATAAGCCATATCTTGAATTATTGAATATCTGGGACTATAAGTTCAACCTAGAGTTAGTTGGTTGAATCGAGTCAGCAAGGGCTTGGTCTAGGAGATCAAGAAACCTTGAGTACTTCTTAGACGTTTGGGCTGGTAGGGGGTTGATCGCTGGATGGAAACTGGTGTAAAGCGGAGATCTACGGACGTTACACTTTTGTGGTCGATGGAGAGTCAACGGACCCTGATCAAGCTACTGTGGAACTTGCTCCAGAGAGCAACCTATATCCTTTGCCCTTATTGTGTTCTTTTTCTGTACCCTTTTGCATGATTTATCTAGCTAATTGCTTAACTATATATTGGATCGTGATTTATTTGAGTTTGACTTGTTTCTTAATGTTTGGGTATGCCTCCTCCTAGGACGTACCCAAGGGTTTAGCAGTCCGCCTGCCCAACTCTCGCCAAGATTTAGTCACAATTCATGAAAACTTACAAATAAAAGCCTCAATAAAAAAAATGGGCTATTACAACCTTTAACATATACACTCATGGTCCTCTAACATCTGCACGACCTATAAGTACAATCAAAGAATCAGACTTACAAAAATCGAACCAAACAAACTGTCTAGATATCTATGAAGCACACGCTCGAGCAACTAACAATCTTAGAAGAAATAGAGGCTTTTCTCAATTCAACCTCTCATGTTCTCATTCCTGTAAGGAAAACAAATGGCATGGAATGAGCTAAAAACCCAGTGAGGTTCCAAGTAACCAAACAGGTAAAGTACGAGACACGATGGCATACCCAGATATCGGGTTTGTTTGGACAGCTGATTATTTTTCCAAATATATTTGCTTACATCATCATTACAATTTCCAATACACCTTTTTATCTTCTCAATTACCTTTTTATTTTACATACATCACATCACAAAAAGTGCTACAGTAAAAATATCTCAAATAACTTACAATCCAAACAAACCCATCAAGAAACAAGTCAAACTCAAATAAATCACAATCCAATATATAGTTAAGCAATTAGCCAGATAAATCATGCAAAAGGGTAAAGAAAAAGAACACATTCAGGGCAAAGGATATAGGTTGCTCTCAAAAGCAAGTTCCATAGTAGCCTGATCAAGGTCCGTTGACTCTTCGTCAACCACGAAAGTGTAACGTTCGTAGATCTCCACTTTACACCAGTTTCAGTCCACCGATCAACCCCCTATCGGCCCGAACGTCTAAGAAGTATCGAAGGTTCGTCGATCTCCTCGACCAGACCCTTGCTGGCTTGATTCAACCAACTAACTCTAGGTTGGACTTATAGTCCTAGATATTCAGTAATTCAGGATGTGGCTTATAGTCCCAAGTATTTAGATAATCAAGATTGGAGTCGTTGGCTGTTATCCAATGCTCACACAATAAAGCTTGGAGATGTTACTTGTCACTTAATGCTCTGTATTTAGAAATAAATAGTGGTGGCAATATTCGAGCATACCAATTAGTCGAGAAGATAACACTCCACTCTAGAAAATAGGATAGAGGTACTGAGACGGGATGAGAGGCACCTCCTACTCGAATGGAGTGTGGTACATGCTACCGCTCAGTACTAGTGTCGATGAGATAACTCTCCAATCGACTTAATCAGGATAAAAGCATTGAGATAAGATGAGAGGCACCTCCCACTCGGATGGAGTGTGGTGCATGCTACCGCTTAGTACTTACAGGTCAAGCACAAGTACAAACACAAGTACAGGTCAATCAAGTGCAAGCGAGTACAAGATCATTCAAGGAAGGAAGGCCGAGCGCGATAAGGACACACTCGCCTAACCAGAATCAAGTCACAAGTAATGTACAACAATTCACATTCTCAAGTATTCCAAGTATTTCAAGTCAATATACAAGTCATATACAAATCAAGTTACTTGTTCATGCGTGAAGGAGATATCAAGTGTTTAGTCAAGTCGGGTCAATTGAGCATACATAAGAGCACACTCGCCTAAATACGTTCAAGTCACAAATAAGTTTAACATATCATATTTCAAGCATTTCAATTATTTCAAGTCCAAATAGTTGAAAATCAGGTGGTTAAGAACCCTAATCAAACAAGAAAACTAGAAGAAAGCTGCAGATATTAGAAATTTTCTCAGCAAATCTGGCCACAAATCCAGCCAGAAAATAGCTGGATTTTGGCACCTTTTTAGTTGTAACAAAACAGCAAACACATGTTCTAACAAAATCTCGCAAATTTAGTCGAGCCAAGTCAAGTGCGATAAAGTACACACTTGCCTATGAAACAAGAAATCAAGTACCTAGCATTGTCTAACAACAATGAGCATGTAACACGTAAGTCAGTGGGATAGCCACCCGAGTGACCAAGAAGTCAAGTGCAAGCAAAGCATTTCATTTCATATCAATATCACGAAGTGACCTACAAAGGATCGAGTATGATAAAGTACATTCTCGCCCCAAAGGTTATCAATTCAAAAGCATTACTTTAACCAAGTAAGCATGTTATTCAAGCAAGGAGACATTCCACGTAAATATTTTCATGTACTTGGAACACTCACCAATCAATTGCTACCCTTCACTTTAACCTTGGTTCGTCCTCTTGAGCTCTCTCGAGTCCTATGGTCACATATTATATAAAAAGGCTAACAATACAAAGCCAAAATACATGAAGAAATTAAGGTTTCTAAGACTTCATTTGCTTTCACTTAAATCTCAATTCCACTCATAAACCATACCCAAAATGATTTACCAACTCCAACCTTAAAATGGGAAATGAAAGTAAAAACGATTCTAAGAGAATAGAATTTTCCAGTTTTTGTACAATATTATTTGAAAAATCATATCTCAAGCCTCTTAAGTATAAAATTTATAAACTTTATACCATCAGAAAATAGACTCATAGGGTTACAATTTTCCAGAAGGCACATTTGTAAGATTCAATCACAAGTTAGTCAAATTTCAGCCTCAAGTTGCTGCTTCATCCAGTCAAAAGATAGAACATGTATGGCAAATCAGTCAACTTTGAAAAATCACATATATTCATAGAAATTTATAAAAGTTATGAAATTTGGATGGTAGAAATTAATCTGAATCTAGTTTCAAACACAATAAACGGAACTCAATTCTGATTTTCTACACCAAGATATAACAGATTTACTAAGACTGCCCAAGGTTCCCTACAGACAAATTTTCAGCAGCATTTCCTTTGTGTTTACCAATTTTTTCCAGCCAATTCAAGGCTTCAATCTTACCACAAAATAGCCTCAACTGAAGCATAAGCGTACCAGGTGAACAACTCACTGAATCAAGCATATATACAGCATATAACCATCACCTCCGTTTCTCAAATCCTAGGGCAACAGGTGAAAGTCGTTAACATTCTTGGGTCATTTTTCAACCCAAATGTAAGTTCATTAGGTGACCAAGTGAGTGGTTAAATCTACTCAATTCACCATGCAAGTTAGACCCAAAATGCAGAAATAGGTCATAAGAAAACAAGTTTGATAGCTGTAAGAAAGTTGAGCAAAAGAAAAATCTTATTCAAGTTCAAAGTAGTCTTCGTGGGTAAAACAGTCAGGCTCGTGCAGTCTTGGAAAAACGGCCATATCTCACTGTAGGAAAGTTAAAATCACATGTTGTTAGCGGCGTTGCAAACTAGACTCGAAGGGATTTCCAACGGTATAAAATTCAAACTCTAGTTCATCTCCTATCAATACCAATGATTTGGGGAATTGAGCTGATTTTTCAGTTCCGATCAGCTCAATACCATGATAAAGTTGCCCTATTTCTTCTTCCTAACTTCACTTGTTTTGGCTCAAATTTATCCAATTCAACTCCTAGCGTTCATATACAGGGGATCAAGTTATCTAGAACCATTGAACCTTAAAATGCAATACACAACATGATTAAAAGAACTAAAACAGTTTAGCCAACAAAGAAAACCAAAACAGTCCACTAACTTGGCCTAAAACAACCACTTCACTTGCTTCATTTCCATTTCAACTCACACCAAACCTTAAACCAATGTTTAGCCAAGTTTATTAGGCTTAATTAAGGTGCAAATGAACCACGAAATCAAGGAGAAACCTCCCCTCCAAAACGGGTCAGCCAAGAGAAAGCAAAACAGTCCACTAGTTCACTTGCATCACCAACTTCCATCCTTTCATTATAGTTAACTTAAGCATCATTCCAAGAGTTGTCCTTAGCTCAAAAGGGGTCCAAAACATGTTAATATATCAAGTATAACCATAAACAAAGGTTGGACAAAATATCAAACACATGGTATGCAAAATAACCAACCCTATTTCCACTTGTTTAGTTCAAGAAGTTTAACCACAAACATACAACTCCTAGTTTGCCATCAAAACTTCAAACACTTGATATAACACAAGAAAGCTAGGATTTAAGGGTCATATACCTCTCTTATGTGAAGCTTGAATCACCAAAACAAACCACCAAAACCAAAGCTCCAAGCTTGAAATACACATTAGAGTTGAAGGTTGTTCACTTACCTAACTCAAGTCCTTCACTTTTGATTTTTGCTCAAGGATCAAACTAGGGTTTATAGGCAAGAAAATGGAGTTTTCTCTCTTCCCTTGGAAGCTTCAAAGTGGCCTGCCATAAGAGTAGAAAATGGAGCCAAGAATGGTTTAAATTTCCTCTAATTCCTTTGATCAAAAGTTGAATGGTTAGGGTTTGGCCACTTGTCTCAATATTGGCCATTCTCTCTCTAAACTTTGACTAAAGAAGTTTCTACCCTCCAAATGTTCCAATGACTATTTAACACCCTTAAACTATCACTTAAAGTCCCAACCACAATAAAAAAGATATTTGGTCATAGTATATATAGTGAAATAAAATAATACCAAGTCAAGGAAATGTTGCAATTCAAGTAAAAGGTAATGAAATGCAATGCAAGGAAATGTCATAAGTGATTTAGTCTTAGGGAAATGCAAGTGATTTAGGAGAATTTATATTTTTAAGTGAGGGTTCTTACACTTAACATGTACTAACTTATATCAAGAAAATGAGTTAAAACTAGACTCACTTATAAAAATATCTAGGATTTTAAGGTAATAAAGTAAAGTAAAGAAAATGTGCTCATAGAAATATGATAAAATAAATATAATTTCCGGGGTTCTCACAAAACCCCAAGGAGAACTTTTGAAAGCTTTCTCTTGTTTTGCTTACTTGACTATTGGCGAGTGTTCCAACTGTATGTTCCATGCTCATTATTGCTAGAAATTTTTTTAGACCCTTGATTTGACATTTCATAGGTGAATGCGTACTTTATCGCACTTGACCTAACTTGACTAAATACTTGATATCTCATTCATACATGTACAAGTAACTTGATTTACATGTGACTTGTATCTTGACTTGAAATGCTTGGAAAACGTGACATGCTGAGCTTACTTGTGACTTGATCATGACTAGGCGAGTGTGTCCTTATTCGCACTCGACCTCTATAAACTTGAAATATTTGATCTTGCGTGCGGGTTTGCATGTACCTGTGCATGATTGTAGACCGGTTGTATATCTTGTGGCAGCAATTCAATTGGGCTCTTGGACCTTTATTCGAGACCTTGGGTAAGTGGGAACTTGGGTTATTCATGTGTATGCATGAATGTAGGTCGGTAACGGCTGAACTGAGCCCTCGTTGGACTTCTTGCTTGAGACCAGCTTTAGAGCGGTCGGGTAAGTTGGGCAACCTTGGGTAAAGGACGAAGTTCCTAACCTGTTTATTCCTGACTTGAACTTGACACATTTTTGAATACGGAGCATTAAGTGATAACTAATGTCTCCAATCATTACCTACATGAGTATTGGATGATAGCCAATGACTCCACTTTTGAATACTTGAATACCTGGGGCTCTAAGCCCAGATCTTGAATACCGGAATAATTGGGGCTCTAAGCCCAACCTAGGGCTCATTAGTTGAATCGAGCCAGCAAGGGTTCAGTCAAGGAGATTGATGAACCTTAGGTACTTCATTGGCGTTCGGGCCCGGTAGGGGAATAATTGGTGGACGGAGATCGACGTTTAGTGGTGATCTACGGACATTATAATTCCATGGTCGACGGAGAGTCAACGGACCCTAGACAAGCTACTGTGGAACCTGCTCCTGAGAGTAGCCTTTATCCTTTGCCATGAACGTGTTCTTTACTGTATATCATTGCATGATCTATCTGATTACCTATTTTATTATCCATTATGTCCTGCTGTATTTTGTGACAGCCCCACCTTCCCCTAAGGCGAACCAAAGGGGTTAGCGGACTGCCTGCCCATCTCTCGCCAGGACTAACGGTACAGTTTACGTCGGTCTATTACGTTCCGGAACATAACAATGCGCGCAAACAAGTCACAATCGCACAATAAAAAAAAACGAAAGTTGAAGCCGAAGTGAACAGTAGAAGACACGTCAGAATCCGGCCGGAATCTGGCCGGATTCTCGGCCGGATACAAGGCCGAGAGCAAAACCAAGAAATTCAATTTTCCCTCGCAATCCGGCAGGCAATCCGGCCAAGATTCCGGCCGGATTGTCTGACCGGATTCCAGGCCGAATGCAACTGGCCGGATTTCCAATTTTTCTCAGGCAATCCCGCCTTCAATCCGGCCAGTTTCTGGCCGGATTCGACACTGTTCATCCACGCCAAATTTTTTTCCCTTTTCGTTTGAAATCGCATTGATCCGAAATCCATCCAAACATTTACCAAACATATATATATACATCAATTCAACATTTACAAGCCAAAACGGCCTACCAAAATCATTCACTAAGGAAGTACACATTCGATTTGCCTATCAAAAGGAAATGAACCCGTTATACATTAGGGTTTCACTTCAAGAGCAATACAAAAGACTTTTACATGCTCAATTCGGCAATTGACTAACCAATCCATTCTCAAAAGTAATTATCGCCCTGTAAGGAAAACAAATAACACGGAATGAGCTAAGCCCAGTGGTATACCACCCAATAAGCAATCAGAGTCATATAAGAATGAACTTTCATTTAAAGTGCACAAATAAGCAATGAAGCAAAACGGTAAAAGGATACGGTCGGCTCTCAAGAGCCCATTTCCACGCTTGCAATCTTGATCCAACCTTATTGACTCTCCGTCAATGTTAAAAGTACCAAACCGTAGACCACCCTTTTCTTCCAATCCTTCCACCTAACATACCCCAACCGGGCCCGCACTTCATTTCAGTAGTTTTTGGTAATACTCGAGTTTACCGGAACCAAGGGTCTCATTACCACAAGGTTCCCCAGTACAGTCCCTGTGGCAATTCAATCTTCACGACCAAGCCCTCGCCGGCTCGATTCGATTGACTACCAAACGGGGTTGAGCTCAGTAAAGCAGTAAGGCCGTTGGACATCGTCCAAACGACATCAATTCAGTTTCCATGAAATGGAATTCACCAACCAATATATCAAGTTCAATAATGCAATAAAACGGTAGCCAATCAATGACAATATCAAAAGAGGTGAGGGCGGTCAAGTACACCCTCACCTTAATCAATTCCAATATGCAAGTAAGCCTTCAAGGCTTCACATAAGCATTTAGCAAAGCCACATAGTAACCATTTAGTGAGTAGTATACTCACCAAGTGAGAAAGTGGTGTTTCATACACCGTGGTCACCAAGACGTCGTGAGCTACCGTCACGCCCTAAAACATGTAACACATACAATGAGACTCGAGAACGAGTCACCAAACAATGCTAAACACAACCCCAATAGGGTTTCATATGCATAAATGAACACGATAGCAAACCAGAAATTAAAATTAGCAATAGTCTTGGCCCCGATTAGGAAAAACTGTTTTACACTTATTATGCGGTAATGGCGTCAATTTCACTACGGTTATCGGATGGGGGTGTAAGACCCACTGTTTCGAAGCCAAGAAACAGGGTTACAACATTGTAGAAGGTCATTCAATCCAGTTCCTAACACAACTAGGTCAAATATACGAAATACTATACCAGAATCCCCAAAACAGGTTTGCAGAACGCAGAAAACTGTAATCGGTATATCTCAGTCCATACAAGTCCAATTGCCGAAATTCCAAAGGCATATGTTAGATAAGACATTCAGCTACATTGCATCAGAAGAAACCAACTTCAAAATCCAAACCAATTCCAGTCAAAAAGGCCAATTACTATCGCGGTTTTCACATTCTGCTCCATGCAGAACAGCTACAGTAGAAACGGCATAACTCACTCCACACTCATCCAAATGACCTGAAATTTTACAGGCACCTTAAACACATCAATACCTACAACTTTCATGTTTTGAGCAAAGTCCAATTCGGCCTCCAACTCAGTGATCTAAAACCGGACAGAAATGGGATTCTATGAACCCTAACTTTTCAATTTTCACACCAAATCCAAAATTGATTGCATTTTCCTATCCAATACACCTCATAGAGTCATTATCAACCATTACAATTCATCATACAAGGCCACAACATCCCATTCATATTAAACCAGAAAAATTCCCAATAAAATAAAAACTTCTCCAAAACAAGCCAAATCAAGAAACAAATCATATATTCCTTCACTCATGCCACCATTAAGCATAATATAACCATCATTAGGTATAGGGGAGAGGTTGTAGCATCACTTACCAAGAAACAAGAGAGAGGAGGATGTTGGACACCTTAAACCTTCAAACAAGCTTCACTAAAGCACTCACTATCACTAAAAGGTAAGATTTTATGGAGCAAAAACTAAGTTAAACACTTGATTTGGTGGATTTGGACTTGTTAGAAGCTTGAATGTTGAAGAGTTTTGTCTTCCTTGGAGCTTGAGAGGGCCGGCTATGGTGGAGAGAAAATGAGAGAATTTTAATGAATTTTTGAAGATATTTACTAATTTGGTCAAAAGTCAAAAATTTGTCAAAAGGTGAATAGTTTTTCTTAAGTCATAACCAATGAGAAAGTGACATGTGGCATCTCATTAAATGCCTTCCTATCTTTCTTTTCTCTCTCACATCAATCACTTCACACACTCTACTTATCACTTAACACCCGATAAATTTTACACAGTATCCGAAACTTAACCTTATTGGCCGAATTTTTCCAAACTTTTCGCACTAGTGGGTCCTACGTCCACTATTTACTCTTAATTTTCTAAAAATTCTCCAATACTAGAAAAATCATCTTAAAACTATAATTGCTCATAAAATCCACTAAGAAAATATTTCTAAGCCAGAAAATGCAGAAAACATGCAAGTAAGGGGAAATAAACCCTAGGGAAAATATTAGGGTTTTACGGGTTCTCACACTCTCCCCCCCTTAAAAGAATTTCGCCCTCGAAATTTCTCACCTTAATTCTCGAAAAGGTTTGGGTATTTATCTCGCATTTCCTCTTCCATCTCCCAGGTAGCTTCCTCCACTCCGTGGTTTCTCCATAGCACTTTCACTAGTGGAATCTTCTTGTTTCGGAGCTCTTTGACTTTTCGATCGAGTACTTGAACCGGTTTTTCTTCATAGGCAAGCGATTCATCTACTTCGATCTCTTCCGGTTGCAATACATGGGATGGATCAGGATGGTACTTCTTTAGCATCGAGACGTGGAATACATCATGGATTCGAGAAAGACTAGACGGTAGTTCCAATCGATACGCGACCGCTCCAACCCTCTGAAGGATCTTGTAGGGTCCGACGTACCGCGGTTGAAGCTTCTTTCCTTTCCCCGCTGTAAGACTTCGTAAGGGTGTGATTTTGAGAAATACATGGTCTCCAACTTCAAATTCCAAATCTTTTCTTCGATTATCCGCGTAGCTCTTTTGTCGACTCTGAGCTGTTTGAAGTCGTTGCCGAATCAACTTGACCTTTTCCTGAGCCTCTTCCATCCATGGAATGGTTGCCGGGTCTAGCGCTTTCTTTTCACCAACTTCATCCCAGTAAATCGGTGAGCGGCACTTGCGTCCGTAAAGAGCCTCGTACGGAGCCATTTGAATCGACGAATGGAAGCTATTGTTGTACGCAAACTCTCCTAAAGTCATGTGCTGACCCCAGTTGCCTCCAAAGTCCAGAATGCATGTTCGTAGCATGTCCTCGAGAGTTTGAATTGTCCGTTCTGACTGGCCATCCGTCTGAGGATGATAGGTAGTGCTCAAATTGAGTTTAGTCCCCAAGGTTTCTTGGAATTTCTGCCAAAATCGTGATACAAACCGTGGATCCCGATCGGAGACGATGCTCACAGGCACTCCGTGTAGTCTTACAACCTCATCCATGTACAGCCGAGCCAACTTGTCCATTGAATATTTCATGTTTACCGGCAAGAAATGGGCCGACTTGGTTAATCGATCAACGATCACCCAAACGGTATCGTGTCCCCTTTGCGTCCTCGGTAAACCGGAAACGAAGTCCATTGTGATGTTTTCCCACTTCCACTCGGGTATCTCCAAGGGTTGTAATAGACCCGATGGTTTTTGATGCTCTGCCTTCACTTGCTGGCAAATAAGACATTTCTGCACGTATTGAGCTATTTCCCTCTTCATATTATCCCACCAATAGGTCCCTTTCAGGTCTTGATACATCTTGCTGCTACCCGGATGGATTGTATACTTGGACCGATGAGCTTCCTCCAGAATTTCCTCTTTCAACACCTCTTCCTTCGGTACTACGATTCGGTTCCGATACTTCAAAAGACCCTCAGGACTCAAATTGAAGTCCGTTGTTTCTCCCTTTTCCAATTTCTCTCTCCACTTCCGTACCATCAAATCCTCGCTTTGCGCCTCTTTTATACGTTCCAGTAGAGTGGAGGTAACCCTAACATTGCCAAATATCACCTTATGGCTCCCTAGACAGGGTTTCCACTCACACACGGATTCTAGCAAATCCCACTCCTTAATCATTAGTCCCGCTACTTGCACCTTATGACTCAAGGCATCTGCTACCACATTTGCCTTTCCCGGATGGTAATTGATCGTACAGTCGTAATCTTCCAGAAATTCCATGCATCGCCGTTGCCTCATGTTCAGTTCCTTCTGGGAGAAAAGATATCTAAGGCTCTTGTGATCCGAATATACTTCGAAGGTCACCCCATATAGGTAGTGCCTCCACTTTTTCAGGGCAAACACAACTGCGGCCAGTTCCAGGTCGTGAGTCGGATAGTTCTGCTCGTGAAGCTTCAATTTCCTAGAAGCAAAAGCTATCACATTCCGGTTCTGCATCAAAACACATCCCAATCCCTCTCGCGACGCGTCCGCATATACTGCAAACCCGTCCACTCCATTTGGCAAGACCAGTACTGGAGCCATGGTCAATCTTTTCTTTAATTCCTGAAAACTCGTTTCGCATTGGCCGTTCCAGATAAACTGGCCATGCTTCTTTGTCAAGTCAGTTAAAGGTCCTGCCAGTTTGGAAAAATCCTTAATAAACCTTCGGTAGTATCCAGCTAGCCTTAGAAAGCTGCGAATCTCCGTGGGGGTTTCTGGCCTCTTCCAATTTGTCACGGCCTCAACCTTCGCCGGGTCCACCGAAATACCTTCGTGGGAGATCACGTGCCCTAGAAACGCTACTTTCTCCAACCAGAACTCGCATTTACTAAACTTGGCATACAGTTGATGTTCCCGTAACGTCTGCAGTACCACTCTCAAATGCTCCTCATGCTCCTCGCGTGTCTTAGAGTAGACCAAAATGTCATCAATGAACACAACGACAAATCGGTCCAGGTAGGGTTTGAAAACCCTATGCATTAGGTCCATGAAAGCGGCGGGAGCATTAGTCAGTCCAAAGGGCATAACGGCGAACTCGTAATGCCCGTATCTTGAATTGAAAGCAGTTTTCGGAATGTCCTCCTTCCTAATCAACAACTGGTAGTATCCTTGTCGGAGGTCCAACTTGGAGAAGACCACTGCTCCTTGCAACTGGTCGAACAACTCGTCGATGTGGGGCAGTGGATACTTATTCTTGATCGTTACATTATTTAGACCCCGATAGTCAATGCACATCCTCAAGGTTCCATCCTTTTTCTTCACAAATAGAACAGGAGCTCCCCAAGGAGACTCACTCTCGTGAATGAAACCGCGCTCCAACAGATCTTGCAATTGCAACTTAAGCTCCTTAAGTTCTGCAGGCGCCATTCGGTAAGGGGTTTTTGAGATAGGTGCAGTTCCAGGTAAAAGGTCAATTCGAAATTCTATCTCTCTTTCCGGCGGTAGGGCTACTAACTCGTCAGGAAAAACATCCGGAAAGTCCCTCACTATGGTCACATCTTCTACCTTTAACTTATCCGTAGGGGTATTAATTAAGAAGGCCAAAAATCCTTGCGCCCCTCTACTTATCAATTTCCTAGCTCGAATGCCCGAAATGAGAGCAGATGAGGCTAACCTACCCCTTATATCTAACCTTAAGGTTGCCTCGCCAGGAATGCGAAATTCAACTATTTTCGTTTTACAGTCCAGTTGGGCGTTATATTTAGCTAACCAGTCCATACCCAAAATCACATCGTACCCCTTAATGGACAAACTAATCAGGTCTCCTAAGAACCTCCTTTCACCTACCCATACATCGCAATCCTTATAAACCATACTAGTCACCAAACGTTGATTCCCCGTAGGTGTACTAACCTCTAGGTTATATGGTAAACTAGCAGGTTTTATATCGATGCCACACATGAAGTCAGGGTTAACAAACGAATGAGTGGCACCAGGATCAATTAAAACTTTGGCAAAGCGGTGGAAAATAGGGATCGTACCTTCCACCACCTCGGAAGACTCTGGGACCTGATGGGGCTCTAAGGAATACACCCTAGCTGGCACCTTTGGTTTGGATCCGTCTCCCTTGGCTGGTCCAGTATTGGTCCTCGACGGTAGCTGGCTTCCCTTTCCGTCTTGTTTCAGGACCGGGCATGTAGCCAGTTGATGGTCCGCACTTCCACACCGCAGGCACTTACCCAGTTTCCTCCAGCAATCATCTTCGGTGTGGTTTGCTTTCCCACAGGGACCGCGAGGTGCCAAAGCCGAGCCACTCCGAGCGTTTCCCCTTTGTCCTCGCCCAGCTTGGCCGCCCCTGAACGGAGTCCCTCTGCCTGGTCCAGATTGTCGACCACCTCCCGTGCCTCGTCCAAACTTAGAGGGAGTGCTCTTCTCACCCTGTCCAGATGTACTCCCAGGAAAACCACGCTTTTTAGCCTGGAAGTTTCGGACCTGAAGCCGTGCACTCTCAACCCGTTGGGCCTTCTCCATTGCCTCGCTAAATGTAGTGATTTGAGCTGCCGCGAGGTCTTTCTGGATCTCCACATTCAAACCCTGAATGAAGCGCCTCACCCGTCGTTGCTCAGTCATGATCAGTTCAGGCGCGAATTTGGACAGGCGGGTAAACTGGCTCTCGTACTCCGCCACCGTCTGAGCCCCTTGCCGGAGCCGGATAAACTCGTCTTCCTTCCTCTCCTGGACTAAGGGAGGGAAAAACTTGGCATTAAATTCCCGGATGAAGTTCACCCAAGTCCTCGGTGTCTGCTCCCGTTCCCATTTCTGTCTAATTACGTTCCACCAGGAACGGGCAGCCCCTTCAAGTTGAAACACGGCAAAAGTGACCTGCCGTTCGTCCGGGTAGTGTAGGGCCGCGAATATATCAACCATTTTCTCAAGCCATTTCTCAGCCACATCAGGGTCGGGTCCCCCAATAAACTTTGGCGGAGAAAACTTTTGAAACCGTTCTAGCGCTCTATCTTCACTCTCGACATGATGGCCAGGGTTTCCAGGGTTAGGGTTTGGGTTTTGGCCCTGTTGTTGCACTACTTGTGCGAGTAGGTTGGTCATTTGCTGCATAGCAGCAGCGATTTGCACATTGGGGTCTAATTGCGGTCCAGGGTTAGGTCCAGTAGAGAGTTCCCCCGTTTCCCTAACCGGTGCGGTTTGTCTAGTTCCGCGCCCGCGTCCCCGACCACTTCGTGTTCCTTCCATAAATTCACTCGGTCTAGGCAAAAGTACTAAACCAAAGCAGTAATAAAGCAGGTAAGTAACACATAAACTTTCACATAACACATATTGATACATTTCAAACAGGGTCACAAGCACACATATATACAAGCCAAACATATATATACAAGCAGTCAGTCAAGTACGGCCAAAGCACGTACGTACACAAAAGATCCACCTGAGGATAGGCCTATCAAAAGAGATTTACACGTAGCTAACCCTACATCCAAAACGGTTAGCTAAGGCTCTATCCCTATCCGCCCTATACACAAGACCAAAACTATCTATAACAACTCTAGGAGTCATAACCTAGCCCGAAGATGAGCTATGAGACCCACTCGACGGAGTGGATCCAACCCTAGCCTCAGACCCCGCACAAGAGTCCTTATCGCTCACTCCTTCCACCACCTCGGCACAGAGGTTTAGGATTGCAGCGGCTCGAGTCCTCACCTTCCGAGCCCTCTTAGACTCGCGCTCACGCGCCTCCCTCAGCTGGGCACAGAGGTCATCGACTCTATCCTCCGCCTCTAGTACATCGTACTTCAGATCCTCTATCCTTTTGGCTTGCCCCTCGTTGGCCGCCTTTAACTGATTCACCTCAACCTCAAGCTTGGCATTAGCTTTTGCCAGCTCCTTTCTTTCCTTCACAACTGCCAAAACGAGGGCATTCGGGTAAGCATACTTCTCCTTACACGCGCACCGCCGAAGACGGTTAGACGGGCTCCAACGAATAACGGCCCCCTTTGGCCGGATCTGGTACTTAATTATCGGGAGCGCTACACGGGGTCGCTTGGCCGCAGGGCCATAACTAGGTCCACTGGAACTGTCCATCCTACACCAAAAGTGTAAAAATAAGAATCAATAAGCTTAAAAACCATAAACAATAAACCCTCAGATCAAGCATTCCTATAACACCCAGGCTAATTCAAACCTAGGCTCTGATACCACCTGTGACAGCCCCACCTTCCCCTAAGGCGAACCAAAGGGGTTAGCGGACTGCCTGCCCAGCTCTCGCCAGGACTAACGGTACAGTTTACGTCGGTCTATTACGTTCCGGAACATAACAATGCGCGCAAACAAGTCACAATCGCACAATAAAAAAAATGAAAGTTGAAGCCGAAGTGAACAGTAGAAGACACGTCAGAATCCGGCCGGAATCTGGCCGGATTCTCGGCCGGATTCTCGGCCGGATACAAGGCCGAGAGCAAAACCAAGAAATTCAATTTTCCCTCGCAATCCGGCCGGCAATCCGGCCAAGATTCCGGCCGGATTGTCTGGCCGGATTCCAGGCCGAATGCAACTGGCCGGATTTCCAATTTTGCTCAGGCAATCCGGCCAGTTTCTGGCCGGATTCGACACTGTTCATCCACGCCAAATTTTTTTCCCTTTTCGTTTGAAATCGCATTGATCCGAAATCCATCCAAACATTTACCAAACATATATATATACATCAATTCAACATTTACAAGCCAAAACGGCCTACCAAAATCATTCACTAAGGAAGTACACATTCGATTTGCCTATCAAAAGGAAATGAACCCGTTATACATTAGGGTTTCACTTCAAGAGCAATACAAAAGACTTTTACATGCTCAATTCGGCAATTGACTAACCAATCCATTCTCAAAAGTAATTATCGCCCTGTAAGGAAAACAAATAACACGGAATGAGCTAAGCCCAGTGGTATACCACCCAATAAGCAATCAGAGTCATATAAGAATGAACTTTCATTTAAAGTGCACAAATAAGCAATGAAGCAAAACGGTAAAAGGATACGGTCGGCTCTCAAGAGCCCATTTCCACGCTTGCAATCTTGATCCAACCTTATTGACTCTCCGTCAATGTTAAAAGTACCAAACCGTAGACCACCCTTTTCTTCCAATCCTTCCACCTAACATACCCCAACCGGGCCCGCACTTCATTTCAGTAGTTTTTGGTAATACTCGAGTTTACCGGAACCAAGGGTCTCATTACCACAAGGTTCCCCAGTACAGTCCCTGTGGCAATTCAATCTTCACGACCAAGCCCTCGCCGGCTCGATTCGATTGACTACCAAACGGGGTTGAGCTCAGTAAAGCAGTAAGGCCGTTGGACATCGTCCAAACGACATCAATTCAGTTTCCATGAAATGGAATTCACCAACCAATATATCAAGTTCAATAATGCAATAAAACGGTAGCCAATCAATGACAATATCAAAAGAGGTGAGGGCGGTCAAGTACACCCTCACCTTAATCAATTCCAATATGCAAGTAAGCCTTCAAGGCTTCACATAAGCATTTAGCAAAGCCACATAGTAACCATTTAGTGAGTAGTATACTCACCAAGTGAGAAAGTGGTGTTTCATACACCGTGGTCACCAAGACGTCGTGAGCTACCGTCACGCCCTAAAACATGTAACACATACAATGAGACTCGAGAACGAGTCACCAAACAATGCTAAACACAACCCCAATAGGGTTTCATATACATAAATGAACACGATAGCAAACCAGAAATTAAAATTAGCAATAGTCTTGGCCCCGATTAGGAAAAACTGTTTTACACTTATTATGCGGTAATGGCGTCAATTTCACTACGGTTATCGGATGGGGGTGTAAGACACACTGTTTCGAAGCCAAGAAACAGGGTTACAACATTGTAGAAGGTCATTCAATCCAGTTCCTAACACAACTAGGTCAAATATACGAAATACTATACCAGAATCCCCAAAACAGGTTTGCAGAACGCAGAAAACTGTAATCGGTATATCTCAGTCCATATAAGTCCAATTGCCGAAATTCCAAAGGCATATGTTAGATAGGACATTCAGCTACATTTCATCAGAAGACACCAACTTCAAAATCCAAACCAATGCCAGTCAAAAAGGCCAATTACTATCGCGGTTTTCACATTCTGCTCCATGCAGAACAGCTACAGTAGAAACGGCATAACTCACTGCACACTCATCTAAATGACCTGAAATTTTACAGGCACCTTAAACACATCAATACCTACAACTTTCATGTTTTGAGTAAAGTCCAATTCGGCCTCCAACTCAGTGATCTAAAACCGGACAGAAATGGGATTCTATGAACCCTAACTTTTCAATTTTCACACCAAATCCAAAATTGATTGCATTTTCCTATCCAATACACCTCATAGAGTCATTATCAACCATTACAATTCATCATACAAGGCCACAACATCCCATTCATATTAAACCAGAAAAATTCCCAATAAAATAAAAACTTCTCCAAAACAAGCCAAATCAAGAAACAAATCATATATTCCTTCACTCATGCCACCATTAAGCATAATATAACCATCATTAGGTATAGGGGAGAGGTTGTAGCATCACTTACCAAGAAACAAGAGAGAGGAGGATGTTGGACACCTTAAACCTTCAAACAAGCTTCACTAAAGCACTCACTATCACTAAAAGGTAAGATTTTATGGAGCAAAAACTAAGTTAAACACTTGATTTGGTGGATTTGGACTTGTTAGAAGCTTGAATGTTGAAGAGTTTTGTCTTCCTTGGAGCTTGAGAGGGCCGGCTATGGTGGAGAGAAAATGAGAGAATTTTAATGAATTTTTGAAGATATTTACTAATTTGGTCAAAAGTCAAAAATTTGTCAAAAGGTGAATAGTTTTTCTTAAGTCATAACCAATGAGAAAGTGACATGTGGCATCTCATTAAATGCCTTCCTATCTTTCTTTTCTCTCTCACATCAATCACTTCACACACTCTACTTATCACTTAACACCCGATAAATTTTACACAGTATCCGAAACTTAACCTTATTGGCCGAATTTTTCCGAACTTTTCGCACTAGTGGGTCCCACGTCCACTATTTACTCTTAATTTTCTAAAAATTCTCCAATACTAGAAAAATCATCTTAAAACTATAATTGCTCATAAAATCCACTAAGAAAATATTTCTAAGCCAGAAAATGCAGAAAACATGCAAGTAAGGGGAAATAAACCCTAGGGAAAATATTAGGGTTTTACGGGTTCTCACATATTTGGGTTTGACATAATGGTATCATGCCTGCTAGTTTACTTGCTAGTTTTCTTGGAACCTCACTGGGCTTTTAACTCATTCCTTTTAGTTTGTTTTCCTTAGCAAGTGCTGGCATCATGGAAACGGGGAAAATAAATAATTCGAGAATTGACATCTAGCTTTAAGTAACTTGCCTTCCTAGTTGTACTTGGTGATTTGATTAAATGACTTAGAGTTTATTCGTTTGGATGGTCTGTAATGATTAACCATGAAGTTTTGATGCTCATTTTGAGGTTAATACTATTGAAGGTTAGGAATTGTTATTATTTTTCTGAGATTCGTGAGTGAGTCCTGGCGAGAGTTGGGCAGGCGGTCCACCAAACCCTTGCGTATGCTCTAGGGGGAGGTGGGGCTGTCACACTTAGAACACTCACAACGACAACAAATCTTAAGTGTTTGCCTCGGGAGCAATTTCGGATTCACTTCCAAGCCCTAGAATCAAGTATATGGAGTGCATTAGGATTTACTACTCCAAACCACAATATTTAAACGAAACTACGCCCAAGTTCCAATTAAGAAATCTCACCCCAAATCACAAGATTTCTAAATCAATTCAAGAAGAAACATCTATGAATATGTTAGGTCAAAGGTTTAAGCAAATGATAGTGCAAAATTTCTCATTTTCATCCACCAAATTGAGTTTAAAACTACCCAAACCAATTTTCTCCTAGGCTGGAAATTTATTACTTGAACTTGAAACATGTAAGAGTGAGGTTTTCACCTTTTAAAATCTTTTTTTTTCCACTCCAATTCACTACTCATACTAGGGTTAATGTCTAATCATAGTTTTAGGGCATTAATGTGACAAGTTCACCTCACAAGACCAAGAACAAAACTATATAAGGCTACTCTCTCTTTTGGACAGCCTTGAACAGATTTTCCAGCCATGAAAACAATAAAAGAAATGATGTTCTTACCACTTAAAACTCAAGATTTTAGTTCAATTCCAACACACACTTATAGCCTAAAGTCTTATATAGTTTCTTGAGAAAAATTAAGCCTAAAATCATCATGAAAATGTAGAGTTCAAAGCTAAAATTCAGCCCTTAAGTTTGGCCACCAAGCAGCATTTTTCTTCCAATTTTTCCAACATTTCTCCAACTAATTTCCCAATTTTCAACCAAACATACTTAGCAATTTCATAGGGTTTCATTACCAACATAACATTAGATGTATATATAGCCAAAATCTTAACCAGGAACTACCATAATCATATACATATATATATATATACAAATATCCAAACCCTAAACTCAAACATGAAGTACAAGAATCATCAACTTAAGAAACTTTCAAGATTCACCACCAATCTTGACTTTAATCCAACAATCAACCTTATTTTCAACATAAGGCAAAGAAAGAAGGTTAATCTAGCATTTTACCTCTTTTTCTTTCCAACCAAGATGTACTTCAACCCACCAAATCTTCTCCTTTCTAAGCTTAAGCCAAGATGGATGAAAACCCCAAGTTATCTCCTTTCTTTTCCCTCAAAATCCAAGCAAGATTGGTTGAAGCTTTTCTCCCTTTTCCCCTCTCACTCTCTCGGCCCTCTCTCTCTATTTTTCCTTTGTTGTTTGATTGATATTTCTAAGGCAAGAAATGGAAAAAAATGGTAAGAAAGGTTTGGTCAAAAAGTCTTAAAGGATTAAACTTGGTTCCTATGATGCCAAGTGTCACAATCTTGTAGTTTCCTACCCAAATATCTCTATTCTCTCTTATTGCACTAAACTCCCTCTTTTGTGCACTAAAGTTTCCTTTTATACCCTACTAAAAGTTACAGTTACCCCACTCGCTAACTTACAAATATAAACATTGAGAAAAACATTAAGAGAAAATTCATTATCAAATCTATAACTAAATGAATGAAATGTGATAGGGTTAAAATGGCTAACATGACAAAAATCTTTAGGTCCTCACATCCTCTCCCCCTTAAAAGAATTTCGCCCTCGAAATTCTCACCTTGTCTTGTAAATGGTTCAAGATATTTTTTGTTTTTTAGCATTTCTTCATCTACTTCCTAAATTGCTTCTTTCAACTCGTGATTTTTCCAAAGGACTTTAACCAAGGGAATTTGCTTGTTCCTTAGCCCCTTCACCTTTCGTTCTAGAAGTTGTACGAGTTGTTTCTCGTAGCTTGGGGTCTCATCAATCTCAATATCTTCTGGCTGGAGTACATGAGTTGGGTCTAGATGGTACTTCTTTAGCAATGAAACATGAAAACCATCATGAATTTTGGACAAACTCATGGGTAACTCCAACCGATATGCAACTTTTCCCACTCCTTGGTGAATTTTAAAGGGTCCCACATATTTCGATTTTAGTTCCTTGCCCTTTCTGGTTGTGACACTTCTTAGTGGTGTAATATGAAGAAACACTCTATCTCCAACTTCAAATTCCAAGTCTTTCCTCCGATTATCCGTATAACTTTTCTATCTGCTTTGGGCCATTTGAATTCTTTGACATATTAACTTCACCTTCTCATAAGCTTCCTCAACCCATGGTACCATTGAAGGATCTAAAATTTTTCTTTCTCCCACTTCATCCCAATAAATCGATGATCGGCACTTTCTTCCATAGAGAGCTTTATACTGAGCCTTTTGAATGAATAAATAATAGCTATTGTTATATGCAAACTCAACCAAGGTCAAGTACTGACCCCAACTTCCACCAAAGTCCATGATACATGCCCTTAGTATATCCTCAAGGGTTTGGATGGTCCTTTCAGACTGTACGTCCGTCTGGGGATGATAAGTCATGCTAAATCTTAGTTTGGTCCCTAAAGTTTCTTGCAATTTTTGTCAGAATCGGGATACAAATCGAGGATCTCTATCTGAGACTATACCCACTAGCACCCCATGTAACCTCACAATTTCATCCAAATATAATGTAGTAAGTTTCTCCAAGGAATACTTCTTGTTAACTGGTAAGAAATGGGCCGACTTAGTCATACGATCCACAATAACCCAAATTGCATAATGCCCCTTGTGAGAACCCGAAAATTTTCTTGTTTTCTAGTCATTATTTTAATTCGTGCATACATTTTCTATACTTTTCTTTATTATATTAATTTTCTAGTTATTTTTATAAGGGAATTAAGTTTTCAAGACATTTTTCCAGTATAAGTTAGTTCATGCAACATGAGTAGCGTATATTGGATGTGAGACTCACTAGTACGGTACATGCGATAATTTTTGGCAACTAGTTGGAGTTCTGTGTTAAGGGATATTATTTTATAAGGTGCTAGAAGACAATGAGAGCTTGGCTAGGCAATTAATCATTGGTAAGCAAGAGGATAGGTAATTATAACGGTTGGGTGGTTAGTAGATTAGTAAGGTGTAATTAAGCTTGTGGATTACATTAAGTTGGTGATCTATGGAGTTAATTGCAAAGATTAGAAGTTGTTGGGGCCATAGTGTGAGGATTAGTAAAGTAAGTGTACTAGTAATCTAAGAGCTTCTAGGTTTTTCCTAAGCTCAATTTTGATTGGTGGAAAAAAAGTATATTTTGACCATTGGCTTAAATATCTTCTAAGTTAGTAAATCAAAGGAAAAACAAAGCCAAAACTAAGGGGAAAAGAGAGAGAGAGCCGAGAGCATCTTGTGAGGTTCAAGAGAAAAGTTTCAACTTTGGGTTCTTGATTTCTTGCTCACTCTTGCAAACTAACCGATAGATTCACCAAATAATCCATAGAAATTGCCTAGGAAGGTGGATTGCTATCTTGGAGTGGAGGGTTTTGGTGGTTCAAGCTTCCTAGGGGTTGTTGTGCTTTTCCAATTTTAGGTAAGGTTGGTATTAGTTCACGATTGTGCTACTTATTGGTTTACAAGTGAAAGTTATGGCTTGTTTAGGTAGCTTTCATGATTTTAGTACTAGTTATAGTAAATTCTAGCCTTCTAGTGTAATTTTCAGCTTTGGTTGTTGAAATGGATGGTTGTTCTTGGTGTTCATGTTGTGGTAATGCTAATGCTCAGTGTATGGAAGTGAAATCACGGTTACAAATTGTTGGGTTTGTAGCATATAAAATTTTGGTCAGCAAGAAGGGTGATTTGTAAGAATTGATTTCCTGTTTTAATGCTGAAATTGTCTTGTTTCTGACCGTGTCGTTTAGTCCATGTTAGAGGTCGAATCTGTGAGACCCCGTAATTTTCTCATTTTCTGGGTTTTATTCTATTTAATGGCATATTTTTCTGCATTTTCTTTATTAGAAAAATTTCTAGATAATTTTTATGAGTAAATATTCTTTTTTAGATGATTTTCTAGTATCGGTTCATTTCGAGAAATTAAGAGCGTATATCGGACGTGGGGCCCGCTAGTGCGGTAAATGCAACATATTTTTGGTAAATTGTTGGAGTTTTGTATTAAGTGATATTATTTTACAAGGTGCTAAAAGATAATTAGATGTTACCTATATGGATTAATATTGGAGAGACAAAAAGATAAGTTTTAAACCAAAAGGTGACAAGTGTCACCATCCAATTCATCCTTGGACTTTTGACCAAGATATTTGTTTCCTTCTTAAAGCTAATTTTGACCAAAAATTTTCCATTTCTTATGCTCTCTTGGCCGAACTTCTTGGAGACAAACAAGAGGAAAAACTTCCAATTTCTTCCTTCTATTTCTTGCTCAATCTCACAAACCAACTGTCGCGCCCCACTTTTGATGGTGTGAAAGTAGTGTGTGAAAAATGAAAATAAAAGGCCGTGGGACTTGAAAATGCGACGATTTGGTCAAACAGAGTTCAAAAAAGGGTTTTTTGCATGAAAAATGGAGTCGCCACTTGGTATGGAGTTAGGGTGTACCAAGTCACCCAAAAAAATGAATTTTTTGAAAAGCAAAGTAAACAAACCCCTTTTTAAGAACTCTTAGGTCTACGTAACCAAAGAAAGGGATCGGGGGTCACATTTGATAAGGGAGAAGGCAAAGGCAAAGTCTAAGGCACTCCTTTACCCTAGCCAAAGCTAGTTGCGTGATTTAGCCCCACGTTTCCTAATTCTTCTACCCAAAGTATGTATCGCATGTTGGATATGACTAATGGATGTGAAAAGGAAAGAAAAATGCAATCCTAAATCTAAAATGTTTCTCATGAGGCTTTTTGGTCCCAACCACATGAGTTGTGGTGGCCAATAAGGAAAGTCCTCATAGAGGTCGCGGATGATGCAAATGAAAACTCAAGTATGAGTGCAAGTCTGAGAATGTAAGAAAACGTGCATATGTCCAAATGTAAGACAAGTGCATGTGTGCAAATTGAGAAAATAAAGGTGTTTGTGTGCTAGTGGATGAAAATATGATAGTAGATACATATAAGTGCAATTGGGTGCCATTTGTGAGATAGAAAAATAAATAAGTGATAGGAAGAAAGTGGTGAGAAAGTGTAGATTGAGAAAAGTCTAAATAGTGAGAAAATGTGGCTAAAAGAGTGAGGAGGTGATATAAAAAGAATGCAAGTGTATGACCCTAAGGGAATGCATCAAGTCGGGCACGAGAAGGACTCCTAACTTTACAACTTTGATTTTCCCTTTGATTAGAAGGAAGAACTAGCGTGCTAAGGCTATTGAATAGCCACACTCGCTCGTTTCCCTTATCGAAAGGGGACCCTCAAGCAAATGTACCCTATACCTAACATGAGGATGCAAAAATCTAAAATGAGGGAAAAGGGTTGGAGGGGCATGCCAAATGATAGAAAACTAAGAAAAATGCATGAAATGTAGTGAAACATGCAAGTATGCACTAACGAATGGGGGACGGCCTATTGGGTCTAGCGTTGGACTAGCCCTTTCTATGAATTCCTACTAGCGTTGGACTAGTGGAAAAGGACAATGAACCACAACTAGCGTTGGACTAGTGAGGTGACGAGAAAGGGGGGCACAACTAGTGTTGGACTAGTGTGGTGACGTGCATTCATCCATCACATTCATCTACGACTATAGAAAGCAAGTAGACATGCCAAACACTCATAAACACATAGCACGTAACACTTAGCATGCTCGACTAGATGCAAGAGCCTAATAAAGCAATTAACACATAGCAACAAAAGCAAGCAATCAAGCTAATGAACCTATTACATTTGCTAACTAAAACAAAAGGGGAAAGGGAAAAATGGACAAGAATGATCACCAAGCCCTATCTATTACAAGCCAAGAGGTGTACACATACCCCATAAAAGAATAACTTAATAAAAACAAAAGTAAATGAAATGAATGAAAGGAATTAAGAAAAAAGATAAGGAAAGCAAAGTACACATGCAATTCTCACTTAGCACGTTGGATCATATAGGAGAGAGACAAAAAAGATAAAAGAAGTTATACCTCCCTTGAGTTGATGCCTTAAATGGAGTGAAATCACTTATTTATCCTCCAAAATAAAAGAAATGGTCAAGGTACCAATTTATTTGGGAAAATTAAAGAAAATAGGCAATCACAAGCTCACTTGGTCATAAAGCCCCCAAAGTCATGACTTAAGTGCAATTGAAACAAAGCATAGTAATTAATTGAAACAAACAAGCAATGAAGTTGTAGAATTAAAACTACCAAGGACCAAATTGAGGAGATTATTCAATTGATTGGGTCATAGCAGCATTAGTTGTAAGCCAAGGGGTTGGAGTGCAATTCTCAGAGAATTATTTCATGCAAATTCATGCAGCTACGTGAGAAACTTGTTTCTGCAATGTTTCTGTACTCTAGCAAACGAAATGAAATCTGCTGCAATTTCTTCTCAAACTCAAATTTCTTAATCACAACCTTGATTAGATTTTTCCAAACCAACCAACTTCATTCAGACCAAACAAACAGAAAACTTAGCAACTTCATTCAAACAAACAGAAAACTTAGCAAAGCATCAATGGTTTTAAACTTCAGCAAGCAATGCTTTTGAGCTTCAGCACTTCGCATGGCAGATTCATACAAAACATCTCAAACCACAAACTCAACCTCATGTTCTTATCCAGCTTATCATGCATGCAAGGAAATGGCAAAACCAGAATGAGGAAAATTTTCATGCAAAACTCCATGCAGAAAAACGGACAAAGCTTTCTGCCGAAAATTCCAGCAGCGAATGAAGCTTTCTGCAATTTCTTTATGCTGCTACGAACCATAACAGCAGCATTTTTACTCGCAAGCTCAACATCAAGAACACAGAATCACTCCTCAACGAAGTCTAATGACCGAACATAGGCAAAATTAAAAACAATGCAGGCGAACAAGAAATACATAAACCAGCAAGCAACTACAAGCATCAGCAGCGACAAAACAACAAAACACATAAAAACAACGCAAAAAATGCATCTCAGCCACGAAGGGATATGGAAAGGGCTAAGAAATCAATTTAAATTGTACCTGAGGGAGTCTTTGGATCGAAACCAGAGCAGGAAAGGACGTGAGAGAGGTGCTGGAGTTGCTTCGTCGCCGTTTCGTACCCGCACCAGTGGAGTCACGCTGCTGATTTGGGGACCAGATTTAAGGGCTTTCCAGGTGTTTTCTGCGAACTCCTTCTGAACAAGAGTTCTTCCCCTGGCTTCGTAGTTTATGCAAAAATGAAAATCCAATCGAATTGAGCAGCCTCAAAGGAAATAATCATGCCGAAAGGAGTGCCGAAAACCAGCATGTTCGGATAAAAATTTGCAGAAATTGTTTCTGGTTCTGGCTTTCTTTACCGCCGCCACTTTCTGCTTGGCTTTTCTTTCCTTCTCTCTCAGTCTTTCTTCCCACACTCTCTCGGCCCTTGTTTCCACCGCCAGTTTCCCTAGCCTTAGTTTCTTTGCTGCCTTTTTCCCGTAGCTCTCAAAGCTGTTTTTCCTCCTGCGTAGCCTTCTCCCTTTTCCCGTAACTACCTCCTCCAACCTTGGCCGAAACCCATCTCTACCTTTTCACTCTTGTTCCCTTCGAAATGTCTTCTCTTCAGCCGTCCAACCCTTTTACCCCTTGCCCTTGCCGTTTCCTTTCCGATCTCCTTCATTTCTCTATTCTGCCTAGCCGTCAACGAGAGCCTCCTTGCCCGTCACTTTCCTTTCAGATGTCCATGCCCCTTCAGCCACCAACCATAGTTTTTTCTCTAATCCCTCAACCCCTAACCGCGGGTCCTCTTCTTTCTTTTCCTTTCCTGTTTTCCATTCTTTCCCGCAGCTTTCATGCCCAAAACCAAAATCCCAGCCGTCCTTCTCTAGCTCTCTGGTCTCTCTTTTCCCTTGCTCAACCGGCCACCTCTCTCCTGTTTGCTAGCTCTCTCCAGATCCCCTCAACCCAGCCGTCATTCAGTCCTTCCTCTCTTTTTAAATTTTCAGCCGTCACCCCCCTCTCTGTGTTTTTCGTCTCCTTTTCCGTCGCCCTCTCTAGCTCTCTCTCTATCTCTCAAGACTCCAGCCGTCATATCTTATTTCCCCCAGCCCTTTCTAATTTTCCTCAGCTTTTATAGTTGGAAACCCTCCAAAACCTAGAGCAAAGGGAGGAGATTGGAGCTGCGTTTTTTGGCAAGAATTTGGGCCCTTAGATGGGCATTGATTCTAGAACTTAACACCAAGATGCGTTGGCATTGTACTGAGAGTACTTGGAGGAAACAAAATGCGACGGAAAATGCGTAAAAAATGGAAGAAATGGGCAGCTGCAATTTTCTGTGATATCCGAAGCTTTTTTTTTTTTTTTGGAATGATAAAACAACAATTTAAGTAACATCACATCAAAATATACAAACTAAAAACAACAAAGTTGCCATTTTTCAATCTTTTTTTTTCATTTTTCATTTTCATCTTTTTCTTTTTCTTTTTTTCTCTTTTTTTTCAAGAAAACATTGAATTTAAATCACAAACAACTAAAACATATTTTTTGAATGCTTTTTTTTTTCGAGAAATTCTATGCTAAAAAAACTTAAAAATAATAATAATAAAATAAAAACTAAAAACTAAAAGTGAATAAAACTAACACAACAAATAAAAACTAAAAATAAAAAGTAAATGAAATTACACTAAAATTTTGGTGTCTATACCAACCGTTAAAACCTTGATTTGCTCCATAAAAACCTTTCTCTTGGTAGGATTATGGTGTGTGGTGAAGTGGTTTGAGAAGTAAAGGTGCTAAGTTGGATCTTTTCTTGGGTTTGCAAGGCAAGTGACTAAGGAACCTTTCCTTTAATCTTGATAATGTTCAATTAGTGATTTGTAGTGGTTGAATAAGTGATTTTATGGATGATTTCATGACCTATGGTTGAGATTGATGGATTTTTCTTTTGTTCATGATTTTTCTGATTTCATATGATTAGTGTTGGTTAGTCATGAATTGTTGGTTAGTTATAGTGTAAAATGAAGTTGATATATGTTGGATGTGAAAGATTGTACAAAAATTCTGGTTTGGGGCAAAGATTCCAGATTAGGGTTTCACTAACCCCTGTTCTGCCGTTTCTGTTCGACTAGGTTAGAGGCTGAATTGGCTTTATCACAAAACATAAAAGTTGTAGAGAATGATGTTTTCTAGTTACCTGTAAAATTTAAGCCCAATCCGAGCTCGGTAGCCTGAGATAAGATGGAAATACCCAGACTGGTCTAGGTAGGAGTTCAGCGAACAGGGTTGACATTTCACCCAATCTGACCGTGACTTTTCACCATGATCCTTACCGAATTAGATTTTAGCCAAAACATGAAAGTTGTAGACAATCGTATAAAATAGTTTCCTGCAAAATTTCAGCATGATCAGACCACTGTACCATGTGAAATGACCGAAATCCTTGACTGTCCATGAAACCTGTTTCACGCCCAGGATTCTATTTTCGTGTATTTTTCCATTTTTGATCATGAAAATGCATGATTTGTGTGACAGCCCCACCTCCCACTAAGGCGAACCAAAGGGTGTGGCAGACCGCCTGCCTAGCTCTCGCCGGGACTCAGTCGATCACTTCCATCATCGAGCAAAAACCAGATCCAGCCCATACGAAAAATATAGCAATGATCCAAAAACTTAAACGAAACTTATATACATTACGATATCAAAAGAAGTACAACCGTCGAATACACAAAGGTTCCAAATCCACCATACAACCAGCCCGTGCCAAGCACTAGGGCGAGAACCATTACAAAAAAAAAAAATCAAAAGCTAGACCAGTTAGTCTATATAGAGCTCTCGTCCTTGCTCGCCTTCCCCTGTTAAGGAAAACAAAACTAAAGGGATGAGCTAAAAGCTCAGTGAGGTTCCGAACAGGTAATTGAACAACAACCAATACATTAACCATCAATAATCAATAATTCAAGAAACATTTAGCATGGAAAACAATAAGAACATATACATTAAAAGGATACGGACTCACAAAGAGCCAAATATTTCTGCGCTCGCTCGTTCTCCTAACATTTAACTCCACAAATCAACTCACAAACACTAAGTGAAGAGGTTTTATGGAACAAAGACAAGTTTAAATGGTTGGTTTAGTGATTTGGAGCAAGATGGAATCAAGAAATTGAAGATGTTTTCTTTCTTTCCTTGCTTAAGAGGTTCGGGCACTAGAGCTTGAAAAATGGAGTAATTTTGGTAAAGTTTTAGTTTATTAAGTCAAATGGTAAGACATGGAATAGTAGTCATACAAGTCCATCCAATAGGCAAGTGACACTTGTCACTTTATTTAATGCAAGTCTATCACTTTGTTTCCTCTCACACCAATCCAAATTGCAACCACTACTTATTTCTTAACACCCGATAAATTAATTCCAGTATCCAAAACTTAACCTAGTTGGCTGAATTTTTCTTAACTTTTCGCACTAGTGGGTCCCACGTCCGGTATACGCTCTTAATTTCTCAAAAACTATCCGATACTAGAAAAATCATCCAAAAACTATATTTACTCATAAAAATTATTTTCCCAATTTCTCAAATCAATAAAATGTGGAAAAACGTGCAATTATAAGAAAAAAATAAATCCGAGTACTTTAAAACAAAATTACAGGCTCTCACACTCTTTCCCCCTTAAGGAAATTTCATCCTCGAAATTTTACCTTCAGATGGCTCAGGAGCTTGTTGGTTGTCTAAAGCATATACCCTTGCCGATACTTTTGTTCGGTTCCCCCTTTCATTCGCTTGTTTTGATGTAATGCCCTCGAGTCGCTGAGTACCACTTTCACGTGACTGTCTCCGTGGACAGTTACTAACTTGATGATCACTACTTCCGCAAATCAAACACTTCCGCCCCTTCCGCCAACAATCGTTCTCAGTGTGATTGGCCTTTCCGCAATAGTCACAAGTCAAGTGGGAAACCATCTTTTTGCTTTCTGGAGAAGTCTCCCCCTGTCCGGTTTGGCTTCCTTTGATAAATCTTTCATCTACCGCCCCCAGTGTCCATGGCGGCCGGAATAACTGGTTCACTTTCTGTACTTTAGAGGGTGCTACTGATTTGGTAAGTTTCTCACTCACGCTACCCACTGCACCCCTTTTCCGTATTTGGGAAGCTTTCACCTGCGCCTTTGCATTCTCGATTCGTTGAGCCTTCTCAAGGGCCTCCGTAAATGTATTCACTTGCGCCACCGCCAACGCCTCCTGAATGTCCAAGTTCAATCCCTGTATGAACCGCCTTACTCTTCTCGGTTCCGTTGCTACTAATTCGGAAGCGAACTTGGATAGTTTGGTAAATTTGGTTTCGTATTCAGCCACACTTAAGGTCTCCTGGCGTAGTCCGATAAATTCGTTCTCCCTCCTTTCTTGGACTAGAGGTGGGAGGTACTTCTCGTTAAATTCTCTTACAAAATTCGCCCATGTCTATACAGTCCGTTCTCTTTCCCACTTTGCTCTAATTACGTTCCACCATGCCCGGGCCGGTCCTTCAAATTGAAACACTGCAAAGTTTACTTGTCTCTGTTCGGTGTAGTTCAAAGCTGTGAATATATTCACCATGGCCTCTAACCACTGTTCAGCGATGTCCGGATCAGGCCCTCCAGCGAATTTTGAAGGGGCAAACTTTTGAAACCTCTCAATGGCCCGATCTTCTCCTATTTCAGGGTTTTGGGGTTGATGCACGGGCATTTGACCTTGTTGGTCCACCAACCGTGCTAGAATATTGGTCATTTGTTGAATGGCCGTCGCTACCTGATCTCCGGCTTCAACCCTTGGTCCTGGTACAGGCTCCGCCGATGTTTCCCTTTCTGCCCTTGGTTCCTGGGCTCGCCTAACACCACACCACGGCCACTACCACGTCCCCGACTACGTCTTCCCTCCATATATATGTTTTCCTCTCTTTGTTTTCCCCCCTGTTATTCTTGGTTTTGATGATCACAAAAGTTTGTTTATACAGACCAAGAAAGTGAACACTTTGATCAGGTCTGTTGGAACAAAGAAAGCATATGTTCGTTTATCTCCTGACTACGTTGCTTTGGATGTGGCAAACAAGATTGGAATAATATGAATGAATTTAGTCATTGTTTTGTTTTCGATCAAAGATATTGTCTTTTAAGTATGTCTAGTTTGTCATTCTTGGTACTTTGAAATATATGTCTAACCTTCCTCAAATACAAGTGTTTTTTGTCTATCCAAGAATCAGGTTCAAATATGTCATGAAATGTAAAACAACCAAAATGAGAAGCAAAAACAGGACAATCAGGTCGGACGGCCGAAAGGAAACTATCGGACGTCCGAAAAGATAAAGAACATCAGGAAGGAAGCACCGTCGGACGCTCACATGGAAGCATCGGACGTCCGGAAGGATCGGACGCTTGCCATCGGACGCTAATCAACCGCATCGGACGTCCGAAAAATTCCAAGATAACTTGCTAGCTCTCGGCCCAAGGTTGGACGCTGTGCTGACGGACGACAAAGAACTTATCGGACGTCCGAACCTCAACTTGGCTATCATCGGACGATTGGTTCGGACGATGATTCGATCGTCGGACGTCCGACAGCCCCAACGGCTAGTTGACTCTTCAGCTGCCTTCTATCCGTTGGAAGCATTGATGAAGCCCATTTCTGGATCCCTTTAAAATCAAACTGGTCTGAACGAAGTAGGGACTTTTGCTCACTTTGTTTACAAGTTCTCAAGAGATATTTTAGCTAGAAAATAGTCTCCAAAGCAGATTTGTATTAAAGTGGTGTGAATTTCTGTTGAGCATTTCTTTTGTGGTTGAAAGGATCTTTAGTGTAGCTTTGTTGAGGGTTTTCTGAGTGATTGTAAAACTTCCTAGCTTGACTAAGTGAGGCTTAGGGCAAGGAGGAAGAGCTCCCTCCATTGTACATCTAGTTGATCTTCGTTCATCAAAGAGAAGTTGCTCTTCCTAGTGTTTGGTCTTCAAGTTTGGGTAAAGCTTGGTAGACACTTGGTTTGTTTCTCTATTTTATATTTCTGTTTAATAAAATCTTCATTGCTTATCTATACTTGCTTCTCTGATTAATATTGCTATTGTCTTCTAATCTACTTGGTTGATCATTACTAAAAAGGAAGGTAAATTTTCATTAAAGAAAAAGTGCATAAACTTGGTTAAGATTTTAATCAACCAATTCACCCCCCCTCTTGGTTGTCTGTGGGACTTACAATTGGTATCAGAGCTTGGTCTCCTTGAGATTAAGCTCTAACGGCTTGGAGTAAAGATGACAACCAGTCATGCTATGTTTGTTGAGGGGCAATCTGTTACTAGGCCTCCCATGTTCAGTGGCTCTAACTATGTTAGCTGGAAAGAACGAATGATTATCTTTTTGCAATCTATCGATATTGAACTATGGTTTATTGTGAGTGAAGGACCGCATGAAGCTAACTTTCTTGATGCAGATACAGGGTTGCTTCGGCCAAAAACAAGAGTTGAAATGAATGCTCAAGATAGGACTAACCTCACATTGAATGCCAAGGCCATGAATGTTATTTATAGTGCCCTAGATTCAAATGAATCAATCAGAGTAAAAGGCTGCAAATCGGCTAAAGAAATGTGGGATAAACTAAGAGAAATCCATGAGGGTGGTGACAATGTGAAAGAACAGAAAAAGGCCATCTTGGTCACGAAATATGAATCATTTAAAATTGAACCTCTTGAGGATATTGACAAAATGTATTGCAGGTTCACTGACTTGATCAAAGATCTCGAGGCGTTGGGCAAAGAGTACACCTTGGGAGAGAAGAACAGGAAAATTCTCAATGCCTTGGGCAAAGAATGGGAAAATAAAGTGACAGCAATAGAGGAGGCCAAGGATTTAAGTTCTGTGCCTATTGAATCTATCATTAACTCACTAACCACTTATGAGTTGAAACTGAAATCTAAAGTGCAGGAGGAAGAGGATGCTAGAGCAAAGAGAAACATTGCTCTAAAGACTACTCAAGGTGAAGATGATTCTGCTCATCTGGATGATGAAGACTCGGATGGTGATGATAATGATCTTGCTCTCATCACCAGAGGCTTCAAAAGAATCCTGAATAAAAGAAAGTTTAGAAGGGGAGGACCTAGCAATCAATTCCAGAATCAGCCATCTATCGCAAAGTATAAAGGTAAACAAGATTTCAACAAGAAACAGTTGGACAAATGCTTCGAATGTGGACAGATTGGACATTATGCAAACGAATGCCCCATGAAGAAGATGAAAGATGGAAAAGCTGATCGAAAGCCAAGATTCAACAATTTTCAGATTACTTGGAATGAATGCAACTCCGAAGGGGAAGTTGAAGAAGAAGAAGAATCTGCTCAAATGGCCTTCATGGCTATTGGAAATAATGAGGTAACCTCCACACACTCTCAATCTGAAAGTGATAATGATGAAGATGATGATCTTGAATCTTTTGTTGAAAAACTGCATAATGCCTTGAAGGAATCCTATGATAAAAACAAGCAGTTAAAACAGAAAATGGCTTTTCTCATTCAAGAAAATGCAAGTCTTTTTCAACAAAATAAACAACTAAAGACCGACAATGAAAGTCTAGTAAGAGCTGGATGTAATGTTCAAGATGAGCTTGATAGAAAGACAAATATTTGTGAAATGCTGAAGGAAAGACATGGTGATTTGAAAAAAAGGATGGACAGCTTGGATGAGAATTTGAAAGCAAGAAAGCAGGAGTTTAACAAAAGGAACATGTTATCTACACATCCTACTACTTTTCAAAGAACATTTGCACACAACAAAATTGCACATGGTTTCACAACATATAGAAGAGGTGAATTAAGATATGTCAAACCAGTACATGTTAAGGACTCTTCCATTATGTGTGTTTTTTGTTGTCAAAGAGGGCATTTGAAAAGTAATTGCTATGTGAAAAGAAATCTGAACAAAGGGATGAAGTGCATGTGGTTAGTTAGATACAATGCTAACTATTATGGACCCAAAAATTAAAAAGGGTACCAAACACGTTATCTTTTCAGGATAAAGGATCAAACAAGTCAAAATGGTTTATTGATAGCGGCTGCTCAAGGCACATGACCGGTGATCCTTCCTTGTTCATAAAGCTGAAATCAAAATCAAGTGGAAAGGTAACATTTGGTGATGATGTGAAAGCTAAGACAATTGGAATAGGTGATGTTGGTAAGGATGGTGAAACTTTTGTTCATAATGTGCTCTTGGTTGATAACTTAGGTTATAACTTGCTTAGTGTTAGTCAACTGTGTGATAAAGACTTGTATGTGTTATTTAAAAAGCATGAATGCATTGTACTTGATTCCAAATATAATGTTGTGTTCAAAGGTAAGAGGTTTAATGACATATATATTGTGATTCTTGATAAAGTTGATTCTTCTAGCTTAAAATGTCTTAAAGCTTCAAATGAAGATTCTTGGTTGTGGCATAGAAGACTTTGTCATTTTAACATGGATTTACTAAAGGAAATTTCGAAAAAGGAGTTGGTTAGAGGCTTGCCAAAAATTAGTTTTGATAAGGACAAAATATGTGATGCATGTCAATTTGGGAAGCAAACTAAAATTTCTTTTAAACCAAAAATGTGTGTATCTACTTCAAAACCTTTGGAACTCTTGCATCTTGATTTATTTGGTCCCACTCAAATCACTAGCTTGGGAGGTAAAAAATATTGTTTTGTAATTGTTGATGATTATTCCAGATACACTTGGGTGATATTTCTTGCTCATAAAGATGATGCCTTCAAGAATTTTACTTCAATGTTTGCTAAAGTGCAAAATCTGCTTGGGTTAAAAATTGTTAGGATTAGAAGTGATAATGGGACGGAATTCAAGTATTGTGGTTTTCCAGAATTTTGTGATCATAATGGTATAACACATGAGTTTTCTATTGCAAGGACTCCACAGCAAAATGGTGTTGTAGAAAGGAAAAACAGGACTCTCCAAGAGGCTGCTAGAACTATGTTGAATGAATGTAGGTTGCCTAAATATCTTTGGGCGGAAGCGGTAAACACTGCATGTTATGTGATGAATAGAATACTCTTGAGACCTATTTTAAAGAAAACTCCTTATGAGCTGATTTTTGATAAGAAACCTACGGTTGGTTATTTCAAAGTATTTGGTTGTAAATGTTTTATTTTGAATCTAAAGGAACATCTTGGTAAGTTTGACAAAAAATCTGATGAAGGAATATTTTTGGGGTATTGTGAGAATAAAAGAGGATATAGAGTTTTTAATAGAAGGACACTTGTGATTGAAGAAGCTATACATATAACATTTGATGAAGCCAATGATGATAATTCCAAAAGTTTGTGTGAGGATGATGATGTAGGTGTCCGAGAAGGAATGGAAAAGCTATCAATTGGAAATGAAGGAAGTTCTGAACCAGCAGCAACTGAAATGGAAAATGAAGTTCATAATGATCAAGAAGAGGAAGATGAAGACAAAAATGATGATCTACTCAAAGATCTTCCCAAGGCTTGGAAATTCAACCAAAATCATCCAAAAGAGCTTATAATTGGTGATCCATCCGAGAAGGTAAACACTCGTTCCTCATCCAGAAAATTGATTGATAATTTTGCTTTAGTTTCTCTTTTTGAACCCAAAAATATCAATGATGCTTTAAAGGATGAAAATTGGATTTTGGCTATGCAAGAGGAACTTAATCAATTTGAGAGAAATGAAGTTTGGACACTTGTTGATAGACCTCAAAATCAACCTATCATTGGCACAAAGTGGATTTTTAGAAATAAGTTGGATGATAAAGGTGATGTTGTAAGAAATAAAGCCAGATTAGTTGCTAAAGGATATGCACAAGAAGAAGGAATAGATTTTGATGAAACATTTGCTCCCGTAGCAAGATTAGAATCTATTAGAATGCTTCTTGCTTTTGCTTGCTTCAAAGGTTTCAAATTGTTTCAAATGGATGTTAAAAGTGCCTTTTTAAATGGTTTTATTGATCAAGAAGTGTATGTGGATCAACCCCCAGGTTTTGAAAATACAAAATTTCCAAGTCATGTGTTTAAACTTTCTAAAGCTTTATATGGTTTAAAACAGGCTCCAAGAGCTTGGTATGAAAGATTAAGTGGGTTCTTGATTGAAAAAGGTTTCAAAAGAGGTATTGTGGACACCACACTTTTTACTAAGCATGTGTTGAATGACCTTCTCATTGTGCAAATATATGTTGATGATATTATCTTTGGTGCTACTAATGAGTATCTATGTAAGGAGTTTTCCACCACTATGCAAAATGAATTTGAAATGAGTATGATGGGAGAATTAAATTTCTTCCTTGGACTTCAAATACATCAAACTCTTGAGGGAATCTTTATCAATCAAGCAAAGTATACCAAGGAATTACTGAAAAGGTTTGGCATGGAGGACTCAAAGCAAGTTGGAACTCCAATGTGCACTTCTACAAAGCTTGACAAAGATGAAGAAGGTAATCATGTGGATGAAAAGCATTATAGAGGTATGATCGGAAGCTTACTCTATTTAACTGCAAGTAGACCTGATATTATGTTTGCAGTTTGCTTGTGTGCTAGATTTCAATCGTGTCCAAAAGAATCACATTTGAATGCTGTAAAAAGAATTTTTAGGTATTTGAAAGGTACATTAGACTATGGTCTTTGGTATGCTAAATCCAGTGAGTTTGCACTATATGGTTATTCGGATGCTGATTTTGGAGGGTGTCGTGTAGATAGAAAGAGTACTAGTGGATCTTGTCACTTTCTTGGAAATTCTTTAGTCTCTTGGTTTAGCAAGAAACAAAATGCAATCTCATTGTCTACAACCGAAGCAGAATATATTGCCGCTAGTGCATGTTGTGCTCAACTTTTATGGATGAAGCATACCCTGAATGACTATGGATTGTTGTATGACTGCATGCCTGTATTCTGTGATAATACTAGTGCTATAAATTTGACCAAAAATCCTATTCAGCATTCTAGGACAAAGCATATTGAAATAAAGCACCACTTTATTCGTGATCTTGTTCAAAAAGGTGAAATTTGTGTAAATTATGTTAGTTCTAAAGATCAATTTGCTGATATTTTTACAAAAGCTTTGCCATTAGATCAATTCATTCATCTAAGATCAAAATTAGGAATGTTCGAAAAATCATCATAAATTTTTCATTGCCTTCGGACGTCCGAAAGAGGATGAACGGACGTCCGATGATGTTCTTCAGCCATTTTCCAGATTGCACCTGTTCGGACGCAGCTGTCGGACGCACAACTTCGTTCGGCCGTCCGACAGTGCAACGGCTCATTTTTTAAAATAACTTTCTTCCTTATTTGCTTCAGTCTCTTCCTATTTTATCTCCTCTCGGACGAAAACCCTCTCTTCTCTCACTCTCAAATTCGTACCATTCTGTAGCTACCATTCCCAAATTGACTCAACCAAAACATTTCCCCATCGTTTGCGTTTCATTTCTCCTGATCATTTCACCAAACTGAGTAACACTTCGCAAATCCCCAAATTTTCCTCACAACCCTACTCTTGCATAACCGCTCTGTCAAATCTCGTTCAAGGTGTTTTTGTCCCAAAATTTCTGTGCGATTCACTTCCCTACTGTTGTGTGCATCATTTGCATCCTCCATTCCACACATTTAGAACAATGGTGAATCTAAGGGGAGGAAAAGTTACTGCCGGACGCAAGCATCCACTCAGGGATGAGGATGAAAATCTTCCTACTGTCAAACGGACATCCAAACGCTTCAAAAGGGGAGCTATCAAGGGTCAAATGTCACGACCTACTCCACAACCCACTTCTCAACCAGAATCTGGACAGGGGACCTCTTCTCAACCGCCTCCTAAATCAGTCCCTCTCCCTCCATTCTTTGATGATGCTGCGAAAGACAAATACGCCTGGATATCTCAGAAGGGTGTCATCCCTCAAAGAACTGTAAACCCCTCTGAATTTCGTTCCATAGGTTTAGAATCCATTCTAAGTCTATTTGATTTCCAGAAATGGTCGCATCTCATTTCCATGCCCAATGTCTACTATCCTGATATGCTGCATCAATTTTTTGCTAACCTTAGGAAAGGAACTGACCAAACTGAGATCATGTCTAGGGTAAATGGGGTAGACCTAATCTTTGATTCTGATACTGTGAATTCCATTTTAAAGACTACCATTGAACGTTTGTGCAAAGATAAGGTTGCTAATTTCTTTTCTTATGAAGAGCTTCCTACTGCTGCAAATCATTTTGATGGGACAAAAATGTTAACTTATTTCAAAAGAAGTTTTTCTTCACCTGCTGATGCTAAGTTGAATGATTTGGCTCCTGTGAATTTGATTGCCTTTTCTATCATTTCAAACTTGCTTGTGCCCACTGATGGCCATAGAACTGATGCAAACAAAATGGAGCTGTATCTTTTTTACTGTTTTCGAGAAAAAATTCGGATTGATTTTGGCTTTGTCATGTGCAAGTTTTTACTTCGCTATGCTACTGACTCTCGAAGAAAACTATCCTATGGGAAGTTTCTTCAAAAGATTTTTGAATTTTACAAAGTTCCAATTCTAGGTGTTTGTCCCAAAGAAGCATCTTCTTATGCTTTTACCAGAGCATATTTTGAAAGGAAAAATCTTATTTTTAAAGATAATCTGTGGGCATATAAGGGGGCATCATCTAGTGAACAAAGATCTAAGACTGTACATGATTCTTCACCCATTTCACTCACTCCCATTCACCCTAGGAAGTCTACCACTAAAGCATCTTCCTCTTCCAGTAATGAGGTAATTGAGCTTCTTCATGAACTCAAACAGCATGTTCTTCTTCTAGAACATGGCCTAATGCTCACCATGTCTTCTGAGCAACAAGCTGCCTTTCTTGATAAAAAGAACCTTCTTTTTCCTCCACCTGTGGTTGAGGAAGTCTCACATGACAAAGAACCTCGAACCACTGATCCAGGTTCATCAGTTCCAGATCCGAATCCATCAACTCCTGTGACTCCTCATGGCCCTTCCACATCAGACAAAGGCAAGGCACCAATTGAAGAAGCTACTGAAGATGATGAAGAAACTGATGAGGAAGACCTCTCTCAATATCAGCTCTCTCGGAGGACTCCTGGATCCACTTAGTTCATCATTTAGGACATTTGCATTCTGTTTGTCTCTTTTATGTGTTTGTGGTATTCAACAATGAATATGTATTGTAATGGATATTTTAAGTTTCTTTTGGTATGATCTGGTGGATGTTTAAGTACTGTTTTGATGAATGTCTAAATATTTTGATGAATGATTGTCTATTCTGCTTGTGTGAATGTAATGAATTTGTGGATTGTATGATTGTCTATTGAATATGATTGTCTATTTTAAGTACTGTTTTGATGGATGTGTTGGATGGTGTCACCAGGATGTTGATTTGTGAACTTGTGTAAATTTGTGACTGTGTGGATGACAAAAAGGGATGTTGATGTTGATGTGATTGGTTGCCCTTTTGTGATGACAAAAAGGGGGAGATGGTATAATGATTGGATTGAGTGATGATTGGTGATTGATGAATGATTGGATTGAGTGATGATTGGTGATTGATGATTAGTGATGTTAGGATATGTTGGAATTGATTGTTTAAATTTGGATTGGCTGATATGCTTAATTGTTTAATGTTTAATTGTTTAACTCGGATGGGCAGCCAAGTGAGGGGGAGGTTTTCAAAATTTTTAAATTTTAGGATTCACTAAGACAGGGGGAGTTTTCATTTCAATCATCAATTTCATTTCAAACTTTTGTTTTGTCATCATCAAAAAGGGGGAGAATGTTATTCTTGGTTTTGATGATCACAAAAGTTTGTTTATACAGACCAAGAAAGTGAACACTTTGATCAGGTCTGTTGGAACAAAGAAAGCATATGTTCGTTTATCTCCTGACTACGTTGCTTTGGATGTGGCAAACAAGATTGGAATAATATGAATGAATTTAGTCATTGTTTTGTTTTCGATCAAAGATATTGTCTTTTAAGTATGTCTAGTTTGTCATTCTTGGTACTTTGAAATATTTGTCTAACCTTCCTCAAATACAAGTGTTTTTTGTCTATCCAAGAATCAGGTTCAAATATGTCATGAAATGTAAAACAACCAAAATGAGAAGCAAAAACAGGACAATCAGGTCGGACGGCCGAAAGGAAACTATCGGACGTCCGAAAAGATAAAGAACATCAGGAAGGAAGCACCGTCGGACGCTCACATGGAAGCATCGGACGTCCGGAAGGATCGGACGCTTGCCATCGGACGCTAATCAACCGCATCGGACGTCCGAAAAATTCCAAGATAACTTGCTAGCTCTCGGCCCAAGGTCGGACGCTGTGCTGACGGACGACAAAGAACTTATCGGACGTCCGAACCTCAACTTGGCTATCATCGGACGATTGGTTCGGACGATGATTCGATCGTCGGACGTCCGACAGCCCCAACGGCTAGTTGACTCTTCAGCTGCCTTCTATCCGTTGGAAGCATTGATGAAGCCCATTTCTGGATCCCTTTAAAATCAAACTGGTCTGAACGAAGTAGGGACTTTTGCTCACTTTGTTTACAAGTTCTCAAGAGATATTTTAGCTAGAAAATAGTCTCCAAAGCAGATTTGTATTAAAGTGGTGTGAATTTCTGTTGAGCATTTCTTTTGTGGTTGAAAGGATCTTTAGTGAGAAAAAATTTCGGCAGCAAATCCCTTGTGTTTACCTATTTTCCAGCCATTAATGGCTTCATTATTTCCTCAAATCAGTCCCAACATCTCACCCAAAATAATCTCATTTCCAAAAGCCGTTCACTAGGTTTAAAGTCATTCAAGTACAAAATTTAGCTAGGAAATAACCGGATATGAAAGTCAAGCCCTAAACTATTCAAATAAACACAATAAGACTCGATTACAAGTCATGAACCAATTCTACATACTACCAAAATAAGATTCCATAAGCATACACAAGCAATAGAGGAAACTAGAAAAATCCGGAAATGATTTAGCTTTAACCCTGAAAAAAAACAGTTTTTGACATCATTTTGCTGTAATGGCACCAAAGGTACTACGATGATCGGATGAAGGTGCAAGACCCACCGTTTCGAAGCTAAAAGATAGGGTTACAATATTACAGAAGGTCACTTAACCCAGTTTCCAGTGTAACCAGGTCAAAAATGCAAGAAACTACACCAGAATCGGAAAAACAGATTCACAGAACACGTTCTAGTGCAAACATCATAACTCAGCCTACCCAAGTCCAAATCCAGAAATTCCAAAACCAGATGAAAGCTAAGAAACAGGGCTACATCTCATAAGTAGACCTCAACAACCAATTCGGAAGCAATTCCAGCCAAAACAACCAATTACAGGCGCAATTCTAGCATTCGGGTAAAACCAGGACAGCAAGGGTAATTTCGATTTTTGTCATTCTACGCTACTCCGATTGACCTGAAATTTTGTAGACACCTCTAAAATGTCATTCCCTACAACTTTCATGTTTTAAGACAAGGCCAATTCAGCCTCTAACTAGGAGCTATAAATTCGGGCAGAATGTTCCCAACTAAAACCCTAACTTTCTACAATTTCTTCCAAACCAGAAATTGGTTGCAATAACCCACTTTTTCCACCTTCTAGAGTCATTATATACCATTTCCAATCATCATAGGTAGCTACACAATCATTTTCATATTAAAACAGAAAAATCACCAAAAATAATAAAACTTCATCACTTCAACCACAAATCAAGAAATAATCCATAAACTTGCATCTCATACTACCACTAATCATGATTTAAGCATCAATTAATGGAGGAGGGTGGTTCTTCATAACTCACCTTAGAAACAAGAGAGAAAGAGCAATAGGTCCTCTTAGCTTTCCAATTAACTCCACAAATCAACTCACAAACACTAAGTGAAGAGGTTTTATGGAACAAAGACAAGTTTAAATGGTTGGTTTAGTGATTTGGAGCAAGATGGAATCAAGAAATTGAAGATGTTTTCTTTCTTTCCTTGCTTAAGTGGTTCGGCCACTAGAGCTTGAAAAATGGAGTAATTTTGGTAAAGTTTTAGTTTATTAAGTCAAATGGTAAGACATGGAATAGTAGTCATACAAGTCCATCCAATAGGCAAGTGACACTTGTCACTTTATTTAATGCAAGTCTATCACTTTGTTTCCTCTCACACCAATCCAAATTGCAACCACTACTTATTTCTTAACACTCGATAAATTAATTCCAGTATCCAAAACTTAACCTAGCTGGCCGAATTTTTCTGAACTTTTCGCACTAGTGGGTCCCACGTCCGGTATACGCTCTTAATCCCACGTCCGGTATACGCTCTTAATTTCTCAAAAACTATCCGATACTAGAAAAATCATCCAAAAACTATATTTACTCATAAAAATTATTTTTCCAATTTCTCAAATCAATAAAATGTGGAAAAACGTGCAATTATAAGAAAAAAATAAATCCGAGTACTTTAAAACAAAATTACAGGCTCTCACAATTTGGCCTTGGAGGTCTTCATAAGAAATGTAGGGTTGTGTTTTAGCTTCGAAACACCATAAGATACACTTCAATCGGACTTCGGTAGCCTAAGTTATTGCTGTTTAACAAATGTGCGGTTAGCCAACCTGTTTGTGAGATTCTGGTTTCGTATATTTCAATTTTGACCTAGATACGTTGCAAACTGGACTGAGTGGCCTTCTTCAACCTTGTAGCCCCCTGTCTTAGCTTCGAAATGGTATAAGTTTCACCTCAATCCGATAAGCGTAGCCTCGGATGTACCCATTCTGCAAAAACCCGTCAAAACTGTCTTTTGTAAACTTCGTTTCCGCACTTGTGGTTAGCTTAAATTTTGTCCTTGTATTGTCTTGAGCATATTGAGTGGCTGTTTATGTTATGTGTAATGTTGGGATTGATTAAGGAAAACAATGAAGCCATAAATGGCTGGAAATAGGAAAATACAAAGGGCGTGCTGCCCAAATTTTAACTTGAGAGCTAAGATTCTATTTGAACTTGTATATTTTTCGTTTGGCAAATACTATGACCGTTTTCCATCTTAAAACATGATACCTTTTCCATTTGAACCTTCAAATGTTTATTTACTACTTCATACCAAAATATAGAGGTATGACCTAAGGTTTTCTCAGTCAAGACATGTAGGCCATAATAGCTACTTGAATGTATATTGATTTTGAACCACATAAACGATTCCGAAAAATAATATTTCTGAGCCTATCTAGTTGGATTCCGACTTGACTTTGATTCAAGTGTTTTCCATTGGAACTATTATAACCCTTTGAGTTTGGTTCATGACACCCTAGTTATTTCCGTCCACAGATCCAAATGGTTTTTTTTTCACTTTAAAGTCACATTTATCCGTTTTACTCGTAACTAGTCGAGTCCCTTGATTCCACTTACTTGTTTTGCTAGATGAATTGTAATATTCTTTCTCGTTGAATCATAGGTTTTCTCAATGACCAAGGGTAAGATCCGATAGGACATTTTGGACGTTATTTTGCATAATTCGGTGAGTGTTCCTTGGTTGCTATATTTTCTTGACTTCATGACTTGTATTATTGTTTGATAACGTGTTAAGTGCTTTCAATGATTTCCAAACGAGTTTTCTAGGCGGGTGTGTACTTTATCGCACCCGACCTAAATAAATGTGAAATTTTCAATGATTGAATGATTGAAACGTTACTTGTGCATGAATGTAAGCCTTTTGGATGAACTGGGCCTGCCTCTTGTTACCGATCGACTCGAGCCAGAAGCGGACTCGGTCGGGCGATTTGGTGACCTGGGTGAACGTTTGGTATACTCGAGTATTACCTTGTAGGTTGGTGGAGGTTGGTGGAGCCTGGTCAATGTCTAGGAAGGGTTGAATGAAATGAACAAACGAACGAACGAGGGTTTTATTGATGAATGAAAAATGCATTTTCAAACGAATGAAGGAAAAAGGGGAATGACAGGAGAACGAACGAATGAACGAACATATCCTTTTCATGTGTGACTTATTGTAAATGTTGCAAATGTTTCTTGACTTATTGTTTGATTTATGGCTTGATCCTATGTTTGGAACCTCACTGAACTTTTAGCTCATTCCTTTAGTTTTGTTTTCCTTAACAGGGGAAGGCGAGCAGGGGCGAGAGCTCTGTATCGACTGGCTGGGTCTAGTTTTGGTTTTGTTTTGGTTCTCGCGCCTAGTGCTTGGCACGGGCTGGTTGTATGGTGACTTGAGAACTTTTGTATTCTCGATGGTTGTACTTCTTTCTGAGATAGCAATGTATATAAGTTTTGTTTTAAGTTTTGGATCCTCGTTTTGCTCTTTCTTGTGGTTCTATTTCCGATTTGTGTGAGTGAGCGATTGAGTCCCGGCGAGAGCTGGGCAGGCGGTCCGCTGAATCCTCTGGTTTGCCTAAGGGAAAAGTGGGGCTGTCACACAATCAGCCTTAGGTCAAAACATAAAAGTTGTAGGAAATGATGTTTTGTAGCTGCTTGAAAAATTTCAGCTCACTGTAGCACGTGAAAAGACAAAATTACCCTTGCTACCATAGGTATAGTTTTGTGGACAGTTTTGGCATTTCATCATTTTGGCTGCGCTTCTTCACCTTGATCCGTATTAAATTAGCCTTTGGCCAAAACACGAAACTTTTAGCCCTATATTTCAGCTTTCCAATGGAACTAAAAACACCTGAAACGGAATTGTATTGCCTGAGTTATTGTCATTTGAATTCAGTACTGACAACCGTACTGACAAGGACCTTTTGGTTCTGTAATCTGTACTTTTGACCTAGATCAATTATGAACTGGATTGAGTGGTCTGCATGAAAGTTTTAGCCCTTTGTCTTAGCTTCGAGACGCTACCTAGTACACCTTGATTGGATAACCACATCTCTAGTTATGGTCAAAACCGTGTAACCTATTTTTATACCATTTTCATTTCCGCACACGCGCACATGCATTTCTTTGCCGTTTTTGCCGTCTTGGCCATTTCAGTCCTTACTTCCATTTGTGATGGTCGGTTGACTGATAGTTGAGTATAATCTTCTATCAAAGGCAGTGACGAACCGGACTGTCAGGACTCGTAAAAAAAATTATTATTATTTTTCGACTCCTATTTTTGCTTATTTAATTATTTATTCGAATATTTTCTTCGATTATTATTTCCTAGCCTTATTAGACTTAAATACATGGAGTTATGACTTCATTATATTTTTAAAATGACTCGTTTCAAAAATTAATTTTTTGGAGGCTCGATTAATGTAAATAGTGAAAACGTGTCTGAAAACTTTAGGCAATTGGGAGTACAATAAGTTCGAAAACTTGGAGACATGTACAATGGTCCTAAAATAGGTAATTTTAGGTTGAAGTACTCAAGTGATAGTTAGTGGTACGATCGTTATAAGAATTTCTTGAAGGTTTCATTTTATCGCGCCTAAATTGGAAATACGCGTTGTCACGCGCGCGCTTAATTGAGGGACTTTAGACCATTATTTCGGGACAATTAAGAGTGAATAATATTTATATGAATATAAGTGCATTAGAAGTTTAGTGCACTAGTGAAAAAAACTCGAAAGGAATCGAGCTCGAATCGCGCGCGTAAGCGCACTAGTGAGAGTTGACTTTTGCACAATTATGGGCCACACAAATGAAGCTTCTCTTGGAAGCCAAATTAGATCAGCCCACACTCTCTCTCCTCTCCAAAGATAGCCGGCCAGCCTCTCTCTCCCTCAACCTCCAAGTTTCAAAATTTCTTCTCACAAAAACCTCACCAATCTTCATCCAAATTCTACCAAATTTCATACACACTTAGATCTAATCTTGGACACCACTTTGAGCTGCAAAAAGGAGCTAAAACTCACGGTTTTTCTGGAGCTAAGGGGGCCGAAAATCACTGCCTTGGTCATCAACTAGAGTAGGTAATGAGCCGACACTCTAATCTTGGTTTATGGAGGTTGTTTAACACCTTTAAGCTCTTGTATTCATATGGGTGATTGTTATCGTTGGAAAATTTGGAAGGTGGGTTTTATGAACTCCCACCCTTGTCTTGATGGCTGATGTGATGATTGATGATGGATTTAATGTTGGTTTAGTGCTCAAAATGGTAGATTAATGGTGTATTAGTAGTATGAACTTCAAGAAATGCATGAGGGAAAAAGTTCCAATTCTGCCCTTGCTTTGAACGTACCCATATCTGTGGAATTTTGGGGTTGTAATGACTTATATATGATATTTATATGTTTTATAGGTGGTGTATAAAATTTCATTGAAAAATATTGAGGTTTGGTGGGTCAAATGAATTGATTTCACAAATCTAGTAAATCTGGAACTGTTCCCGTAATGCTCTGATCAGCTTTCGTGTTTGGACCATAACTCTGTACTCCGAGGACAAAATCAAGTGCCGTCAGTGGCATTTGAAACTAGACATTCCCACCTTTCCATGTATGTGAGCCGAACCAACCATTTAAAGTCGGCTGCTCTGTTTCTCTGTTTACCTGGAACGAAATGCTGAGGCTGCAACTTGTGGCTCGAATTCGAGCTAGTTGTGTGCCGAATTTCAAAATGATTTCCTCTGTGAAATTATAGCTCTATAAATGTGTTTTCCAACACCATAAACCATGCCCGATTCCAAGTTAATTTGAGTGATTTGTGATCAAAATACGGAACCTGCCCTGCTCTTGAAAACCCTAACTTTTGGACAGATTTGATGCAAGGCTTGGTGTAGATTTGCTAACTGAATATTTTGGTGTTAAACACTTACGAAATGTACCATGAATGTTCGTTAGGCTTTACATACACTAATGAGCCATGTTTGAGGAATGTTTCCTTGACCAAATGTCTGGAATGGAAAACAAAAGGCTCAAGGCAGTTTTGTCTTAGGATTTTCGAAACTTTGGTTGTTTGATTGAATACCTTCCCAAAGGTATTTTTCCATGAAATTTGATAGAGGGATACTCTTTATATAGGACTATTATACTGCCAAATTTTGTACCAATCCAGGTTCATTTCGATACCTAACTAAAGTCCCAAGGTTGGAAGCTCAAATCTGGAAATTTGTTCACCAGTTTTGGATTTTTCCCTAACTTTGAGCTACCGTATCTCGGTGCTCGAAACTCCGATTCTTGATCTGATTTTTATGTTATAAACCTTACTTGTAACTCTAATTGAGTTACAAATTTCAGAGGCTAGCTCGCAAAGTGTGAAATTTGCCGAATTTCCAAAGTTAGCGAAAAACCAACCCAACACAACCTTAAGTACTCTGAAACAGTAACTTTGAGCCCATTTTTGAATATTTTCCATTTAGAATCATGGAAAAGTGTCTTCTAATAAATTTTAGTATTTTCAAAGAGGTTTCCAACGGTACCAAGTTTTCCAATTTTTGACATGTAGAATGTGAGATACGATTTTTCAAAATATTGTATCAAAACTGAAAATTTTTCGAATTCCAAAGGAAGGGAGTTTTCAAGCACTCCTTATTCCTTCGATATTACTTGAACGTTTTATACTTGATTTTCCAAAATGAAAACTCGATTGCTCTTGTACTTTAAGAAACTCTAGTTGAACCTCGATTTACGAGTAATTGAGGTTCGTTTTCGTGAAGTTTCCTTAGATTGTACACTAGTACAATCTTCCTTGATAATTGGGATATATGAGTGATGCTTCACTATTATTTGCTCAGGCACACACGAGAACCTTCAAGAGGATCCTACAGTGAACACTTGAACTTCCGGAAAATATTTCTTCTTGATTTGCTCGGTGAGTGTCAAGTGTATGACTACTTGAACTCTATGGACTTGATTCATGCTTGGCTTACCTGATTACATGCTTAGCCTACTTGGTTTTGAAAAATGGAGTCGAGTGTGTACTTTATCGCATTCGTTCTCATTTGAAACAAATGACTTATGTTTAACATGGTTTGCCTGATTTACATGACCTGAAATACATGCTTAAACCTGTCAAATGCTTGAATACATGACATGGTATGCTATGGCTGCATACGTCGTTGGAGTGAATCTTCTCGACACTTACATGATACATGGGGGACACCCAAACTCATAGGCCGACCTTGGAACTCGAGCCGGCATGGGGTTGGTCGGGAACCTCAGTGAGCCATGAGATTCACATGATAAGCTTGATCTATTGAGAGATCTTGCTTGGCATACTCGTGGAGTATCGCCTTATAAATGTCGTGCGGGCCTGAAGCGGTGTAAGGTGGACGGATGAGAAGTAAGTGGTGATCTACAGTTTGGAATTATCAATCCGGTTGACGGAGAGTCATCGCAGGAAGATATACGAATGAACTGGCAAAGCAAGTTGAACTTAGCTTCTGAAAGCTACCATATCCTTGAATTGTTTTTGTTTACATTTTGTTGGCATTATTAATTACTTGCAAGTTATCACTTGAACTGTTACTTGGGCTTGTTACCTGAACTATGTGCCTGCATGTGTGTTCTTGGCCTCACGAGCGTTTTGCTCACCCTATAGATTTGTTTTCCTTAACAGGTTTAAACTCGGAGGTGTACTGGAGAAACCCTCCTGATGTGCTTTTTGTTTAGGATTTCTATTATATTTTGGCTATGCCCTTGGTTTTGGGTTGTACTTTTGGAATTGAAATGTAACTTTTGGGCGCGTGATGTATATTAGGGATTCATGATGTATTTTGAACACCCGACGTGCGGGTTGGATAATGGATGACTATTGTTAAGCTTGAACGCTTCCGCATTTACTGTACTTAAGTTATTTACTTGTGTTATGTTGTTCGATAATAAGTTTGAATGGAATTGGTTGAGTCCTGGCGAGAGCTAGGCAGGCGTTCCGCGAATACCCTTTGGTTCGCTTTAAGGAGAAGTGGGGGCGTCACATGGACGGAGTCGGTGGACCCGTATAAAGTGCCTTGATTTGCGCTAACTATTTTGAGTGAGTAATTGGATTAGTTTATATGATAAATTATCGATGTGATTTGTATATGTTGAATGGGTACTTAGGCGAGGGTGTGCTTTATCTCACTCGACCTAAGCCCATTCTCTGTTGTTTACTCAATAAGTGAGAATACATGCATGGTGCCGAGTAACACCCTTTTGCTGTGTGCTGTTGGGGTGATTACACGGCTTGAGTTGAACCCCTTGTGCTGTGTGCTGTTGGGGTGAGTACTTTGTTGAGAGATATCATCTATTGAGAGATTGGATATCTTATGGCTTGATTCCAGCCCGGTTCCAAGGATAGACGAACTATTCGAGCCAGTCGGGGCTTTGTCGAAATTAGTTCCATGCTAACCTTTGGGATTTCATTCTTTGTTAAAGCTAAGTGATTTATTTTGCTCTAGCTGTTGTGTGCTGATGACTGGACAGCAGGGGTTGATAAGGTGAACGAGGAAAGTAAATGGAGTCTACGGACCACGAGTATTTTAGTTGACGGAGTGTCAACTGACGTTCAAGCTCAGGGAATTGAACCGGTTTTGAAGCCACCCGTATCCTACCATTGTGATGTTACATTTCTGTCTATTGATGTGAAATATCTTGGTTTACATGTTTATTTGGATGTAATTTTATGTTTTTATCCCCGATTATTCACTAAGCATATAGCTTACCCTATTCCATTTGTTTTCCTTAGCAGAAGGTACGAGCGAGGCATGAGACTTGTACAGAGTAGTCTAGTTTTGAATTTTAAATGGTACTCGCACTTGCACTCGATTAGGGTTGATTGGATATAGATTGTAAACACGTTAATGTATTTGGGTGTGTATAAGCCTAGTAGCTAGATTTGAGCATCAATGCATATATTAAGTTGGAACTTGTTGTGTTACTTATTTGCTATGAATGTAAGTTATTTTCTCAAGTTTCGAGTGAGTGAGTCCAAGCGAGAGTTGGGTAGGCAACCCGCAGAGCCTTGGGGTACGCCCTAAGAGGAGGTGGGGCCGTCATAGATGGTATCAGAGCTCCTATCGAGCTCGTTCCGGGAGAGGGCTTTTAGACTGTGGGAATTGGCTTGTTAAGTGTTAAAGAAATGTCTATTGTTGGGGACCTTAGATATGTATGTTGGGTAGGAATCTCAAAAGTGATTGATTTCCTCTTGAGCGTAGCTAACTCGAGTGGGGAATGATCATATTTTCGGATTCTTGTACCCGAATACCAAAGAGTGATACCTTTATGATAAGTTGCTATCCCGAGTAATATGAGAATAAGTCTAGATAGCGAAAGCCAAGGCACAGGGAACACGAATAGTCTGGATCTTGAATACATTGAAGCTATTAGTGAGAATTAGGACCCTTAGTATGCAAGTATACATACCTGGTTGTACTTTTCGAGTTTGGATTAAGTGTGTGACAGCCCCACCTTCCCCTAAGGCGAACCAAAGAGGTTAGCGGACTGCCTGCCCAGCTCTCGCCAAGACTAACGGTGCAGTTTAGAGCGATCTATTTTGTTCCGGAACTTATAACGCGCGTAAACAAGGCAAAAGGGCAAAATAACCCAAAATAAAAAAAATAAAAAAATGAAATTCGGAGTCGGCCATGAATAGTAACCGACCCGTCAGAACCCAACCAACTATCAAGTAAACATTAACATATGGAATTTGAGCAATTACAACCCAAAGTAGCATACAAAAGTTTTCAAAAGTGAATATATACACGGTTTGCCAAATTGAAAGTGAAATCGGCCCTAAAGATACATTTAGGGTTTCCCTTCATATACAATACAGAAGAAATATACATTTAGTTCATTCGGCAACCATCTATCAAGATTCATTCCAAAAAGAGTCATATTCCTGTAAGGAAACAAAAGAACGGTGTGAGCTAATTGCCCAGTGAGATACTATCACTTACGCACCCAAGTGCATATAAGCATCAAGCTTTCATTCAATTTAGTAAAAATAAGCAAAGGCACACTTCAAATATGGTGATAAAAGGATACAGATGGCTCTCAAGAGCCCTTTCCTCGTTTGTATTTCTTGATCGGACGTCATTGACCCTCCGTCAATGTTCAAAGGTAACCAACCGTAGACTCCACTTTACCTCCACTCCTTCCACCTAACATTCCCCTACCGGGCCCGAACTCCAAACACTTGCACTTTGGTATTACTCGAGTATACCGGAATCGAGAGTCTCGCATACTACAAGATTCCATATAACTTTACCCAAGGTTCATTAATTGGCACGACTAAGCCCTCGCCGGCTCGATTCAATCAACTACCAATGGGATTGAGCTCATTGATAACATTTGTAGTCGTTGGAGACTCGTCCAAACGACACTAAGTCATGTATTTCATTTCATTCTTATAACATTTCATATAACATTCCAATAACTTTTCAATAACATGCGAAACAATAAGTGAGAGTGATAAAGTACACTCTCACTCCAATCAATTAACATTCAACATCTCAAGTTCAAATATCAAAGCCATATCATAACACACAAGTGAGTAGTACACTCACCAGGGTCAGTGCAGATACCTCCCAAAAGAGAGCTTTAATCACCAATAAACCCTAAAATAATCCAAGGAAAACAATTGAAGGTTCCACTTTCAAAATTGAGTATATAGAATGCACATGTGAGGCTCGACTACCAGTCGTATGCCTCGCCAAATTTACTAAAGTAAGGGTGCAAAACATGATTTTTGGTAACGAAAAGGTAACATGAAGACTTAGGCTCAAACAACCCAAAAGCCCTTCGCTCAAAACACAAGTAAATCGAACTAGCCTTCAAGTAAAATTTCGGCAGCGTATCCCTTGTGTTTACCTATTTTCCAGCCATCATGGCTTCATTATTTCCTCAAATCAGTCCCAACATCTTGTACAAAAATAATCTCATTCCCAAAAGCCGTTCACTATGCTTAATGGCATTCAAGTACAAAATTTAGCTAGGAAATAACCGAATATGAAAGTCAAGCCCTAACTATTCAAATGAACACAATAAGACTCGATTACAAGTCATAAACCAATTCTATATACTTCCAAAATAGGGTTCCCTAAGCATACACAAACATTAAAGGAAACCAGAAAATTCGGAAATGCAATTAGCTTTGGCCTTGAAAAAACAGTTTTTGTCCTCGTTTTGCGGTAATGGCACCAATTTCACTACGATTATCGGATGAGGGTACAAGACCCACCATCTCGAAGCTAAAAGACAGGGTTACAACATCACAGAAGGTCACTCAACCCAGTTTTGAGTTCAAACAGGTCAAAAATGCAAGATACTACATCAAAAACGTAAAACAGATTCACCAAAATGCATTCTAGCGGAAACATCATAACTCAGACTCTCCAAGTCCAAATCCAGAAATTCCAAAACCAACTGAAAGCTAAGGAATAGGGCTACATTTCATCAGAAGACCTCAACAACCAATTCGGAAGCAATTCCAGCCAAAACAACCCATTACAGACGCACTTCTCAATTTCGGGTAAAACCAGAACAGCAATAGTAATTTCGACTTATCTCCTTCTACACTACTCCGATTGACCTAAACTTTTGTAGACACCTCTAAAATGTCATTGCCTACAACTTTTATGTTTTAAGGCAAGGCCAATTCGGCCTCTATCTAGGACCTAAAATTTCGGACAGAATGCTCCCTCAAGAACCCTAGTTTTCCGAAATTTCTTCCAAACCAGAAATTGGTTGCAATTAATCACTTTTCCCACCTCCTTAAGTCATTATAGACCATTTCCAATCATCATAGATAGCCACACAATCATGTTTATATTAAAACAGAAAAATCCCCAAAAATAATAAAACTTGATCATTTCAACCACAAATCAAGAATTAATCCATAAACTTACATCTTCTACTACCACTAAGCATGATTTAAGCATCAATTAAAGGAGGAGGGTGGTTCTTCACAACTTACCTTAAAACAAGAGAGAGAGAGCTATTGGTCACCTTAGCTTTCCAAATAATTCCACACAACAACTCACCAACACTTCCTTAAGTGGTTTATGGAGCAAAATCAAGGTTGGATGGTTGAGTAAGTTGATTGAAGCAAGATGGAAGCCAAAATCATGAAGAGTTTTCTTTCTTTCCTTGCTTAAGAGATTCGGCCAAGAGGAGAGGAAGAGAAGAATGAGGGATTTTTGGTGAATTTTTAAGATATTTAAGTCAATTGGTAAGACATGCAATAGTAGTCAAATGGTCCAACCAATAGCCAAGTGACACTTGTCACCTTTTATTAAATACCTACCTAACTTGTCTCTCTCATATCAATCCAAATTGCAACCTCTACTTATCTCTTAACACCCGATAAATTAACTCCAGTATCTAAAACTTAACCTAGTTGGTCGAATTTTTCAGAACTTTTCGCACTAGTGGGTCCCACGTCCCGTATACGCTCTTAATTTCTCAAAATCCATTTGATACTAGAAAAAGCATCTAAAAATTTTATCTGCTCCTTAAAATTATCTAGAAATTTTTCTAATCACGAAAATGCAGAAAACAAGCCATAAAAATACGAGAAATCTAGAAAATAAAAATTACGGGTTCTCACAAAGTGTAGTGCTTGAACAGTACCTGGGGTTAACGTCTCATAGAATATGTGAATTGCTATGATATTTATATAAAGAAAATATGATCTGTATGTAAAGGAGGCTTTGGCGGCAGCACCAATTAATACTTTTATGGAGGTTTTGGAGAAAACTCAGAGAATAGAAATTGCTAGGGCACAAGTGAGGGTTTTTCATGCAAAAGGAGAGGTGTGCCTGGTGGAAGTCAAGGGCAGAGACAAGGTGATCTAGATATGCCACCCTCCAAGATGGGTCGAGGAGATGGTGGTGAGGAAATTTAGGAGACACTTAAGGAAATTACTTCAAGAGGGGCCTCAGGTGGAAGGGGGCAACCAAGAGGTGCCTTGCAAGGAGATCAGACCCCAGCCCCTTGAGTATCTTGTGGATACTGTGGGAAATCCAGCCACACAGAAGATAATTGCGGGCTAAAGGCTCGAAGGTGTTTATGGTGTGGAAGTACTGAGCACCAAATCACCAATTGTCCACTGATTAGTGATACCCAGCCAGTCGACATATTAAACCCTAAACAACCGAATAGAGGAGGGGATAAATCCAGAGTGCCAGCTAGAGTATATGTTTTAGACCAGCAAGGTACAATTCATGTTTTCCCTTGTCTGGCTACATGTTTGGCTAATGGTGAGATTTGGGAGCTAAAGAATGATATGCAAGAAAAATACCCAAAGCTATTTACGGATATGTATTAATTTCGAGGACGAAATTCTCTAAAGGGAGAGAGAGTATGAAAACCAGAAAATTTTCTTATTTTCTTGCCATTATTTTAATTCCATGCATACATTTTCTATACTTTTCTTTATCATATTAATTTTCTAGTTATTTTTATAAGGGAATTAAGTTTTCAAGACATTTTTCCGGTATAAGTTAGTTCAGGTGACATGAGTAGCGTATAATGGACGTGGGACCCGCTAGTGCGGTACGTGCAATAATTTTTGGCAATTAGTTGGAGTTCTGTGTTAAGGGATATTATTTTATAAGGTGCTAGAAGACAATAAGAGCTTGGCTAGGTAATTAATCATTGGTAAGCAAGAGGATGGATAATTATAACGGTTGGGTGGTTAGTAGATTAGTGAGGTGTAATTAAGCTTGTGGATTACATTAAGTTGGTGATCTATGGAGTTAATTGCAAAGATTAGAAGTTGTTGGGACCATAGTGTGAGGATTAGTAAAGTAAGTGTACAAGTAATCTAAGAGCTTCTAGGTTTTTCCTAAGCTCAATTTTGATTGGTGGAAAAAAAAGTATATTTTGACCATTGGCTTAAATATCTTCTAAGTTAGTAAATCAAAGGAAAAACAAAGCCAAAACTAAGAGGAAAAGAGAGAGAGGGCCGAGAGCATCTTGTGAGGTTCAAGAGAAAAGTTTCAACTCTGGGTGCTTGATTTCTTGCTCACTCTTGCAAACTAACCGATAGATTCACCAAATAATCCATACAAATTGCCTAGGAAGGTGGATTGCTATCTTGGAGTGGAGGGTTTTGGTGGTTCAAGCTTCCTAGGGGTAGTTGTGCTTCTCCAATTTCAGGTAAGGTTGGTATTAGTTCATGATTGTGCTACTTATTGGTTTACAAGTGAAAGTTATGGCTTGTTTAGGTAGCTTTCATGATTTTAGTACTGGTTATAGTAAATTCTAGCCTTCTAGTGTAATTTTCAGCTTTGGTTGTTGAAATGGATGGTTGCTCTTGGTGTTCATATTGTGGTAATGCTTATGCTCAGTGTATGGAAGTGAAATCATGGTTACAAATTGCTGGGTTTGTAGCATATAAAATTTTGGTCAACAAGAAGGGTGATTTGTAAGAATTGATTTCCAGCTTTAATGCTGAAATTGTCCGGTTTCTGACCGTGTCTTTTAGTCCATGTTAGAGGTCGAATCAGCCTTAGGTCAAAACATAAAAGTTGTAGGAAATGATGTTTTATAGATGCTTGCAAAATTTCAGCTCACTGTAGCACGTGAAAAGGCAAAATTACCCTTGCTGCCATAGGTATAGTTTTGTGGACAATTTTGACATTTCCTCATTTTGGCTGCGCTTCTTCATCTTGATCCGTATTAAATTAGCCTTTGGCCAAAACACAAAACTTTTAGCCCTATGTTTCAGCTTTCCAACGCAACTATAAACACCTGAAACGGAATTGTATTGCCTGAGTTATTGCCATTTGAATTCAATACTGACAACCGTACTGACAAGGACCTTTTGGTTCTGTAATATGTACTTTTGACCGAGATCAATTATGAACTGGATTGAGTGGTCTTCATAAAAGTTGTAACCCTTTGTCTTAGCTTCGAGACGCTACCTAGTACACCTTGATTGGATAACCACATCTCTAGTTATGGTCAAAACCGTGTAACCTATTTTTATACCATTTTCATTTCCACGCACGCGCACATGCATTTCTTTTCCATTTTTGCCGTCTTGGCCATTTCAGTCCTTACTTCCATTTGCAATGGTCAGTTGACTGATAGTTGAGCAATATCTTCTATCACAGGCAGTGATGAACCGGACGGAGTCGGTGGACCCGTATAAAGTGCCTTGATTTGCGCTAACTATTTTGAGTGAGTAATTGGGTTGGTTTATATGATAAATTATCGATGTGATTTGTATATGTTGAATGGATACTCAGGCGAGGGTGTACTTTATCTCACTCGACCTAAGCCCATTCTCTGTTGTTTACTCATTAAGTGAGAATACATGCTTGGTGCTGAGTAAGTGGAGTACTTTGTTGAGAGATATCGTCTATTGAGAGATTGGATATCTCATGGCTTGATTCCAGCCTGGTTCCGAGGATAGACGAACTATTCGAGCCAGTCGGGGCTTGGTCGAAATTAGTTCCATGCTAACCTTTGGGATTTCGTTCTTTGTTAAAGCTTTGTTTAAAGCTAAGTGATTTATTTTGCTCGAGCTATTGTGTGCTGTTGACTGGACAGCAGGGGTTGATAAGGTGAACGGGAAAGTAAGTGGAGTCTACGGACCACGAGTATTTTAGTTGACGGAGTGTCAACTGACGTTCAAGCTCAGGGAATTGAACCGGTTTTGAAGCCACCCGTATCCTACCATTGTGAGGTTACATTTCTGTCTATTGATGTGAAATATCTTGGTTTACACATTTATTTGGATGTAATTTTATGTTTTTATCCCCGATTATTCACTAAGTACATAGCTTACCCTATTCCATTTGTTTTCCTTAGCAGAAGGTACGATCGAGGCGTGAGACTTGTACAGAGTAGTCTAGTTTTGAATTTTGAATGGTACTCGTACTTGCACTCGATTAGGGCTGATTGGATGTGGATTGTAAACACGTTAAGGTATTTGGGCGTGTATAAGCCTTGTAGCTGGATCTAAGCATCAATGCATATATTAAGTTGGAACTTGATGTGTTACTTATTTGCTATGAATGTAAGTTATTTTCTCGAGTTTCGAGTGAGTGAGTCCTGGCGAGAGTTGGGCAGGCGACCCGCAAAGCCCTGGGGTACGCCCTTAGAGGAGGTGGGGCCGTCACAGATGGTATCAGAGCTCCTATCGAGCTCGTTCCGGTAGAGGGCTCTTAGACTGTGGGAATTTGCTTGTTAAGTGTGAAAGAAATGTCTATTGTTGGGGACCTTAGATATGTATGTTGGGTAGGAATCTCAAAAGTGATTGATTTCCTCTTGAGCGTAGCTAACTCGAGTAGGGAATGATCATATTTTCGGATTCTTGTACCCGAATACTAATGAGTAATACCTTTATGATAAGTTGATATCCCGAGTAATATGAGAATAAGTCTGGATAGCGAAAGCCAAGGCACAGGGAACACGAATAGTCTGGATCTTAAATACATTGAAGCTATTAGTGAGAATTAGGACCCTTAGTATGCAAGTATACATACCTAGTTGTACTTTTCAAGTTTGGATTAAGTGTAGTGCTTGAACAATACCTGGGGTTAACGTCTCACAAAATATGTGAATTGCTATGATATGTATATAAAGGAAATATGATCTGTATGTAAAGGAGGCTTTGGCGGCAGCACCAATTAATACTTTTATGAAGGTTTTGGAGAAAACCCAGAGAATAGAAAGTGCTAGGGCACAAGTGAGGGCTTTTCATGCAAAAAGGAGAGGTGTGACTGGTGGAAGTCAAGGGCAGAGACAAGGTGATCTAGATATGCCACATTCTAAGATGGGTCGAGGAGATGGTGGTAAGGAAATTTTGGAGACACTTAAGGAAATTACTTCAAGAGGGGCCTCAGGTGGAAGGGGGCAACCAAGAGGTGCCTCACAAGGAGATTAGACCCCAGCCCCTCGTGTATCTTGTGGATACTGAGGGAAATCCAACCACACCGAAGATAATTGCGGGCTAAAGGCTCGAAGGTGTTTACGGTGTGAAAGTACAGAGCACCAAATCACCAATTGTCCACTGATTAGTGATACCCAGCCAGCCGACATATTAAACCCTAAACAACCGAATAGAGGAGGGGATAAATCCAGAGTGCCAGCTAGAATATATGTTTTAGACCAGCAAGGTACAATTCACGTTTTCCCTTGTTTGGCTAATGGTGAGATTTGGGAGCTAAAGAATGATATGCAAGAAATATACCCTAAGCTATTTACGGATATGTATTAATTTCGAGGACGAAATTCTCTTAAGGGAGAGAGAGTATGAGAACCCGAAAATTTTCTTATTTTCTAGCCATTATTTTAATTCCGTGCATACATTTTATATACATTTCTTTATCATATTAATTTTCTAGTTATTTTTATAAGGGAATTAAGTTTTCAAGACATTTTTCCGGTATAAGTTAGTTCATGTGACATGAGTAGCGTATAATGGACGTGGGACCCACTAGTGCAGTACGTGCAATAATTTTTGGCAACTAGTTGGAGTTCTGTGTTAAGGGATATTATTTTATAAGGTGCTAGAAGACAATGAGAGCTTGGCTAGGTAATTAATCATTGGTAAGCAAGAGGATAGGTAATTATAACGATTGGGTGGTTAGTAGATTAGTGAGGTGTAATTAAGCTTGTGGATTACATTAAGTTGGTGATCTATGGAGTTAATTGCAATGATTAGAAGTTGTTGGGGCCATAGTGTGAGGATTAGTAAAATAAGTGTACTAGTAATCTAAGAGCTTCTTGGTTTTTCCTAAGCTCAATTTTGATTGGTGGAAAAAAAATGTATATTTTGACCATTGGCTTAAATATCTTCTAAGTTAGTAAATCAAAGGAAAAATAAAGCCAAAACTAAGAGGAAAAGAGAGAGAGGGCCGAGAGCATCTTGTGAGGTTCAAGAGAAAAGTTTCAACTCTGGGTTCTTGATTTCTTGCTCACTCTTGCAAACTAACCGATAGATTCACCAAATAATCCATAGAAATTGCCTAGGAAGGTGGATTGCTATCTTGGAGTGGAGGGTTTTGGTGGTTCAAGCTTCCTAGGGGTAGTTGTGCTTCTCCAATTTTAGGTAAGGTTGGTATTAGTTCATGATTGTGCTACTTATTGGTTTACAAGTGAAAGTTATGGCTTGTTTAGGTAGCTTTTATGATTTTAGTACTGGTTATAGTAAATTCTAGCCTTCTAGTGTAATTTTCAGCTTTGATTGTTGAAATGGATGGTTGTTCTTGGTGTTCATGTTGTGGTAATGCTTGTGCTCAGTGTATGCAAGTGAAATCATGGTTACAAATTGTTGGGTTTGTAGAATATAAAATTTTGGTCAGCAAGAAAGGTGATTTGTAACAATTGATTTCCAGTTTTAATGCTGAAATTGTCCTGTTTCTGACCGTGTCTTTTAGTCCATGTTAGAGGTCGAATCAGCCTTAGGTCAAAACATAAAAGTTGTAGGAAATGATGTTCTATAGCTGCTTGCAAAATTTCAGCTCATTGTAGCACATGAAAGGACAAAATTACCCTTGCTGCCATAAGTATAGTTTTGTGGACAGTTTTGACATTTCCTCATTTTGGCTGCGCTTCTTCACCTTGATCCGTATTAAATTAGCCTTTGGCTAAAACACAAAACTTTTAACCCTATATTTCAGCTTTCCAACGCAACTATAAACACCTGAAACGGAATTGTATTGCCTGAGTTATTGTCATTTGAATTCAGTACTGACAACCGTACTGGCAAGGACCTTTTGGTTCTGTAATCTGTAGTTTTGACCTAGATCAATTATGAACTGTGTGACAGCCCCACCTCCCCCTAAGGCGAACCAAAGTGTTCGGTGGACCGCCTGCCCAGCTCTCGCCGGGACTACGGATCCGGAACAAGCGTAAACCCTACCAACCGCTCAAAAGAACTTCGAGAAGATAACATTCACTGTCCGAAACTCAACCAAGCACAACAACTTTAGATAACCCTAGAAAAGAACATTTCCAAACCAAATCAACTTAGGAACATGGTTAAACACCTTTATATGCACATGGTTGCAAATTTACAATTCAAAAGGGAATTGTTTGGTTAAAATACATTTAAGGTTTTCCAACCATCGAGGAGCTATACAAAAGAATACTAAAACTAGCTCAACTCATGCTTTAAAACATCATAGTCTTCAAAAGGTGATTTCCTGTAAGGAAAATAAGGATAACGAAACGGGGTGAGCTAAAAACTCAATGAGGTGCCCAAAATAATAACAGTCAAGAACCAAGGAATTTCATGCTCAATTAATCACATAAGTATAGCAAATAAGGAGAGGAACAAAACAACTCAGATAAAAGGATACAAGTGGCTCTCAGGAGCCAAATTCCCCGTTGCAGTACTTGATCCAACTACGTTGACCCTTCGTCAACTTTCAAATAAGGAAACCAGTCTAGTGGAACACCACTTTAACACCAAATCCCATTCACCAATCATACCCCCTTACGGGGCCCGAATGCCAAACAAGAACAGGAAGGGTAATACTCGAGTATATCGGAATCAAGAGTCTCCATACTCAAAGATTCCCCAGGAACAGGTACCCAAGGATTGTCAATTATCTCGACCAAGCCCTTGCTGGCTCGATTTAATTAACTCCCCATGAGGTTGAGCTCAAGTTTAACGGGACGATCAAGTTTAACAGGACGATCGTTGGACACACTTCCAAACGATCTCATAACAAGTGCAAGTAACAAGTTCAAGTACATAACAAGTACAAGTAATAGATTCCAGTTCGTTCAGTACAGGCAAGAGAACGAGTGTGATAAAGTACACCCTCGTCTCATACAAGATAAACAGTCAGGAAAGATATTCAAATAGCAAGTTGCAAGTACAGAAAATCAATTTAGCAATAACTCAGGGGAGTGGTGCACTCACCTGATCAAACAAGGATAATTTCAAAAGTTTCCTTCCCAAGTGTGGCTTTACTCGCCGGCACCTCCTAGAACAATCAAGGCAAACATTTAAGACTGGACTCCAAAACCTAATAAGTGGAATTCGCAAGTAAAGCTCGATTACAAGTCGGGTGCCTATCCAAATAAACCATTAATGTAAAGCGAAGAGGTGACTTTGGAGTGAAAAGATAACAATTAGTCCTAAAGGCATGCACAACCTCAAAACTCTACCTACAATGATTGACCAACTCCAAATTTGAAGTAAAAAAATTGAAAGTAAGGTCAATACTAGGAAAACAGGATTTTCCAGTTTCACGCAACCCTATATGAAAAATCATATCTCAAGTTTTGTAAGTCCAAAATTAATAAAAGTTATACCGTTGGAAAATACATTCAAAGGGCTATAACTTTCCAGAAAACACCATTGTAAGATTCGGAACGCAAGTCAGTTAAATTCAAGTTGCAAGTTGTTGTTTTATCCAGTGGAAGACAGAACAGGTACAATATTTCAGTCAAATTTGAAAAATCACCATAAATTACATAGACAGAAACAGGGTTGAAAGTTTACATGGTTCATAGCCCTATGAATCTAGTTTAAAATGCAATAAACGGAACTCAATTCTGACATTTCTACATCAAGATATAGCAAATCTCCCGAGACTGCGCAGAAGCTCCTGCGAATATTTTGACAGCACTTCCCCTAGTCTTCTTTACCTTTCCAACCAAACCTCAACACCCAATCACAAACTATAAAACACCTTTAATTAGAGCCACAATACCCTTCAAAACAACCAAATGGTAGCTCAACAAAGAAACCCTAGAAAAGCCCCAATTATAAACCCTAAAACCAAAAGACAGTTTCGATGTCATTTAGCGGAACGGACACAACTGGAGCTACACTTATCATATTGGGGTGTAATTTGTTAGTCCCACAGACAACCAAGAGGGGGGGTGAATTGGTTTGATTAAAATCTTAACCAAGTTTATGCACTTTTTCTTTAATGAAAATTTACCTTCCTTTTTAGTAATGATCAACCAAGTAGATTAGAAGACAATAGCAATATTGATCAGAGAAGCAAGTATAGATAAGCAATGAAGATTTTATTAAACAGAAATGTAAAATAGAGAAACAAACCAAGTGTCTACCAAGCTTTACCCAAACTTGAAGACCAAACACTAGGAAGAGCAACTTCTCTTTGATGAACGAAGATCAACTAGATGTACAATGGAGGGAGCACTTCCTCCTTGCCCTAAGCCTCACTTAGTCAAGCTAGGAAGTTTTACAATCACTCAGAAAACCCTCAACAAAGCTACACTAAAGATCCTTTCAACCACAAAAGAAATGCTCAACAGAAATTCACACCACTTTAAAACAAATCTGCTTTGGAGACTATTTTCTAGCTAAAATATCTCACTAGATCTTGTAAACAAAGTGTGCAAAAGTCTCTACTTCGTTTAGACCAGTTTGATTTTAAAGGGATCCAGAAATGGGCTTCATCAATGCTTCCAACGGATAGAAGGCAGCTGAAGAGTCAACTAGCCGTTGGGGCTGTCGGACGTCCGACGATCGAATCATCGTCCGAACCAATCGTCCGATGATAGCCAAGTTGAGGTTCGGACGTCCGATAAGTTCTTTGTCGTCCGACAGCACAGCGTCCGACCTTGGGCCGAGAGCTAGCAAGTTATCTTGGAATTTTTCGGACGTCCGATGCGGTTGATTAGCGTCCGATGGCAAGCGTCCGATCCTTCCGGACGTCCGATGCTTCCATGTGAGCGTCCGACGGTGCTTCCTTCCTGATGTTCTTTATCTTTTCGGACGTCCGACAGTTTCCTTTCGGCCGTCCGACCTGATTGTCCTGTTTTTGCTTCTCATTTTGGTTGTTTTACATTTCATGACATATTTGAACCTGATTCTTGGATAGACAAAAAACACTTGTATTTGAAGAAGGTTAGACAAATATTTCAAAGTACCAAGAATGACAAACTAGACATACTTAAAAGACAATATCTTTGATCGAAAACAAAACAATGACTAAATTCATTCATATTATTCCAATCTTGTTTGCCACATCCAAAGCAACGTAGTCAGGAGATAAACGAACATATGCTTTCTTTGTTCCAACAGACCTGATCAAAGTGTTCACTTTCTTGGTCTGTATAAACAAACTTTTGTGATCATCAAAACCAAGAATAACATTCTCCCCCTTTTTGATGATGACAAAACAAAAGTTTGAAATGAATTTTGATTGATTGCTGATTGCAATGAAAGCTCCCCCTTTCTAAATAGACTAGAACTCCCCCTTTCTTAGTGAATCATAAAAAATGTGAAAACCTCCCCCTCACTAGGCTGCCCAACCGAGTTCCAAAACATGACAATTAAGCAACTCACAACCAACATATTACCAATTCAATCCATCATCAAAATCCAAATTTAATTAAACCATCAATCAATTCATCATATCCAACATTATCAATCATCAATCAGATCTCTCCCCCTTTTTGTCATCACAAAAGAGCAAACCAAAAACATCCATCTTATACACAAATACATCTTATCCAAAATGTAAACCAAAAACAATTCATTCCATTCACATAAACAGAATAAACAAACATCACCAGTACTTAAACATCACCAATAACTTCCATCAAGATACTTAGAAACATCACAGAACTTAAACATAAACAAGAATATCCATTATATTACACCACAGTACTTAGATCATCCATCAAAACACACCAAAAGAAACTTAGAATATCCATAACATAACATATTCTAAAAGAGACAAACAAAATGCAAATGTCCTAAATGATGATCTACGTGGATCCAGGTGTCCTCCGAGAAAGCTGATATTGGTCGAGATCCTCCTCTTCAGTGTCTTCATCATCTTCAGCAGCTTCTACAATTGGTGCCTTGCCTTTGTCTGATGTGGAAGGGCCATGAGGAGTCACAGGAGTTGCTGGATTCGGATCTGGAACTGATGAACCTGGATCAGTGGTTCGAGGTTCTTTGTCATGTGAGACTTCCTCAACCACAGGTGGAGGAAAAAGAAGATTCTTTTTGTCAAGAAAGGCAGTTTGCTGCTCAGAAGACATGGTGAGCATTAGGCCATGTTCTAGAAGAAGAACATGCTGTTTGAGTTCATGAAGAAGCTCAATTACTTCATTACTGGAAGAGGAAGATGGTCTAGTGGCAGATTTCCTAGGGTGAATGGGAGTGAGTAAAATGGGTGAAGGATCATGTACAGTCTTGGACCTTTGTTCACTAGATGATGCCCCCTTATATGCCCACAGATTATCTTTAAAAACAAGATTTTTTCTTTCAAAATATGCTCTGGTAAAGGCATAAGAAGATGCTTCTTTTGGACACACACCTAGAATTGGAACTTTGTAAAAGTCAAAAATCTTTTGAAGAAACTTTCCATAGGAAAGTTTTCTTCGAGAGTCAGTAGCATAGCGAAGTAAAAACTTGCACATGACAAAACCAAAATCAATCCGAATTTTTTCTCGAAAACAATAAAAGAGATACAACTCCATTTTGTTTGCATCAGTTCTGTGCCCATCAGTGGGCACAAGCAGGTTTGAAATGATAGAAAAAGCAATTAAATTCACAGGAGCCAGATCATTCAATTTAGCATCAGCAGGTGAGGAAAAACTTCTTTTGAAATAGGTTAACATTTTTGTCCCATCAAAATGATTTGCAGCAGTAGGAAGCTCTTCATAAGAAAAGAAATTAGCAACCTTATCTTTGCATGAACGTTCAATGGTAGTCTTTAGAATGGAATTTACAGTATCAGAATCAAAGATTAGGTCTACCCCATTTACCCTAGACATGATCTCAGTTTGGTCAGTTCCTTTCCTAAGGTTGGCAAAAAATTGATGCAGCATATCAGGGTAGTAGACATTTGGCATGGAAATGAGATGTGACCATTTCTGGAAAGCAAATAGATTCAGAATGGATTCTAAACCTATGGAGTGAAATTCAGAGGGGTTTACGGTTCTTTGAGGGATGACACCCTTCTGTGATATCCAGGCGTATTTGTCTTTTGCAGCATCATCAAAGAATGGAGGGAGAGGGACTGATTTTGGAGGCGGTTGAGAGGAGGTCCCCTGTCCAGATTCAGGCTGAGATGTGGGTTGTGGAGTAGGCCGTGACATTTGACCCTTGATAGCTCCCCTTTTGAAGCGTTTGGATGTCCGTTTGACAGTAGGAAGATCCTCATCCTCATCCCTGAGTGGATGCTTGCGTCCGGCAGTAACTTTTCCTCCCCTTAGATTCACCATTGTTCTAAATGTGTGGAATGGAGGATGCAAATGATGCACACAGCAGTAGGGAAGTGAATCGCACAGAAATTTTGGGACAAAAACACCTTGAACGAGATTTGACAGAGCGGTTATGCAAGAGTAGGGTTGTGAGGAAAATTTGGGGATTTGCGAAATGTTACTCAGTTTGGTGAAATGATCAGGAGAAATGAAACGCAAACGATGGGGAAATGTTTTGGTTGAGTCAATTTGGGAATGGTAGCTACAGAATGGTACGAATTTGAGAGTGAGGGAAGAGAGAGTTTTCGTCCGAGAGGAAATAGGATATGAAGAGACTGAAGCAAATAAGGAAGAAAGTTGATTTAAAAAATGAGCCGTTGCACTGTCGGACGGCCGACCGAAGTTGTGCGTCCGACAGCTGCGTCCGAACAGGCGCAATCTGGAAAATGACTGAAGAACATCATCGGACGTCCGTTCATCTTCTTTCGGACGTCCGAAGACCCAAAGAAAATTAAGATGATTTTTCGATTATTCCTAATTTTGATCTTAGATGAATGAACTGTTCTAATGGCAAAGCTTTCGTAAAAATATCAGCAAATTGATCTTTAGAACAAACATAATTTACACAAATTTCACCTTTTTGAACAAGATCACGAATAAAGTGATGCTTTATATCTATGTGTTTTGTCCTAGAATGATGAATAGGATTTTTGGTCAAATTGATAGCACTAGTATTATCACAGAATACAGGCATGCAGTCATACAACAATCCAAAATCATTCAAAGTGTGCTTCATCCATAGAAGTTGAGCACAACATGCACTAGCGGCAATATATTCCGCCTCGGTGGTAGACAAAGAGATTGCACATTGTTTCTTGCTAAACCAAGAGACTAAACAATTTCCAAGAAAATGACAAGTTCCACTCGTACTCTTTCTATCCACATGACAACCTCCAAAATCAGCATCCGAATAACCATATAGAGCAAACTCATTAGATCTAGCATACCAAAGACCATAGTCTAATGTACCTTTCAAATACCTAAAAATTCTTTTTACAGCATTCAAATGTGATTCTTTTGGACAAGATTGAAATCTAGCACACAAGCAAACAGCAAACATAATATCAGGTCTACTTGCGGTTAAATAAAGTAGGCTTCCGATCATACCTCTATAATGCTTTTCATCCACATGATTACCTTCTTCATCTTTGTCAAGCTTTGTAGAAGTGCACATTGGAGTTCCAACTTGTTTTGAGTCCTCCATGCCAAACCTTTTCAGCAATTCCTTGGTATATTTTGCTTGATTTATAAAAATTCCCTCAAGAGCTTGATGTATTTGAAGTCCAAGGAAGAAATTTAATTCTCCCATCATACTCATTTCAAATTCATTTTGCATAGTGGTGGAAAACTCCTTACATAGATACTCATTAGTAGCACCGAAAATAATATCATCAACATATATTTGCACAATAAGAAGGTCTTTCAACACATGCTTAGTAAAAAGTGTGGTGTCCACAACACCCCTTTTGAAACCTTTTTCAATCAAGAACCCACTTAATCTTTCATACCAAGCTCTTGGAGCCTGTTTTAAACCATATAAAGCTTTAGAAAGTTTAAACACATGACTTGGAAATTTTGTATTTTCAAAACCGGGGGGTTGATCCACATACACTTCTTGATCAATAAAACCATTTAAAAAGGCACTTTTAACATCCATTTGAAACAATTTGAAACCTTTGAAGCAAGCAAAAGCAAGAAGCATTCTAATAGATTCTAATCTTGCTACGGGAGCAAATGTTTCATCAAAATCAATTCCTTCTTCTTGTGCATATCCTTTAGCAACTAATCTGGCTTTATTTCTTACAACAACACCTTTATCATCCAACTTATTTCTAAAAATCCACTTTGTGCCAATGATAGGCTGATTTTGAGGTCTATCAACAAGTGTCCAAACTTCATTTCTCTCAAATTGATTAAGTTCCTCTTGCATAGCCAAAATCCAGTTTTCATCCTTTAAAGCATCATTGATATTTTTAGGTTCAAAAAGAGAAACTAAAGCAAAATTATCAATCAATTTTCTAGATGAGGAACGAGTGTTTACCTTCTCGGATGGATCACCAATTATAAGTTCTTTTGGATGATTTTGGCTGAATTTCCAAGCCTTGGGAAGATCTTTGAGTGGATCATCATTTTTGTCTTCATCTTCCACTTCTTGATCATTATGAACTTCATTTTCCATTTCAGTTGCTGCTGGTTTAGAACTTCCTTCATTCCCAATTGATAGCTTTTCCATTCCTTCTCGAACACCTACATCATCATCCTCACACAAACTTTTGGAATTATCATCATTGGCTTCATCAAATGTTATATGTATAGCTTCTTCAATCACAAGAGTCCTTCTATTAAAAACTCTATATCCTCTTTTATTTTCACAATATCCCAAAAATATTCCTTCATCAGATTTTTTATCAAACTTGCCAAGATGTTCCTTTAGATTCAAAATAAAGCATTTACAACCAAATACTTTGAAATAACCAACCGTAGGTTTCTTATCAAAAATCAGTTCATAAGGAGTTTTCTTCAAAATAGGTCTCAAGAGAATTCTATTCATCACATAACATGCAGTGTTTACCGCTTCAGCCCAAAGGTATTTAGGCAATCTACATTCATTCAACATAGTTCTAGCAGCCTCTTGGAGAGTCCTGTTTTTCCTTTCTACAACACCATTTTGCTGTGGAGTCCTTGCAATAGAAAACTCATGAGTTATACCATTATAATCACAAAATTCTGGAAAACCACAAAATTTGAATTCGGTTCCATTATCACTTCTAATTCTAACAATTTTTAAACCAAGCAGATTTTGCACTTTAGCAAACAATGAAGTAAAATTCTTGAAGGCATCATCTTTATGAGCAAGAAATATCACCCAAGTGTATCTAGAATAATCATCCACAATCACAAAACAGTATTTCTTACCACCCAAGCTAGAGATTTGAGTAGGGCCAAATAAGTCAAGATGCAAGAGTTCTAAGGGTTTTGAAGTAGATACACACTTCTTTGTTTTAAAAGAAACTTTTGTTTGCTTACCAAATTGACATGCATCACATATTTTATCCTTTTCAAAACTGATTTTTGGCAAGCCTCTAACTAGTTCCTTTTTCGAAATTTCCTTTAGTAAGTCCATGTTAAAATGACAAAGTCTTCTATGCCACAACCAAGGATCTTCATTTGAAGCTTTAAGACATTTTAAGCTAGAAGAATCAACTTTATCAAGAATCACAATATATATGTCATTAAACCTCTTTCCTTTGAACACAACATTATATTTGGAATCAAGTACAATGCATTCAAGCTTTTTAAACAACACATACAAGTCTTTATCACACAATTGACTAACACTAAGCAAGTTATAACCTAAGTTATCAACCAAGAGCACATTATGAACAAAAGTTTCACCATCCTTACCAACATCACCTATTCCAATTGTCTTAGCTTTCACATCATCACCAAATGTTACCTTTCCACTTGATTTTGATTTCAGCTTTATGAACAAGGAAGGATCACCGGTCATGTGCCTTGAGCAACCGCTATCAATGAACCATTTGGACTTGTTTGAGCATTTTTCCTGAAAAGAAAGGGTTTTTGGTACCCTTTTTAATTTTTGGGTCCATAATAGTTAGCATTGTATCTAACTAACCACATGCACTTCATCCCTTTGTTCAGATTTCTTTTCACATAGCAATTACCTTTCAAATGCCCTCTTTGACAACAAAAACCACACAAAATGGAAGAGTCCTTAACATGTACTGGTTTGATATATCTCAATCCACCTCTTCTATATGTTGTGAACCCATGTGCAATTTTGTTGTGTGCAAATGTTCTTTGAAAAGTAGTAGGATGGGTAAATAACATGTTCCTTTTGCTAAACTCCTGCTTTCTTGCTTTCAGAGTCTCATCCAAGTTGTCCATCCTTTTTTTCAAATCACCCTGTCTTTCCTTCAGCATTTCACAAATATTTGTCTTTCTATCAAGCTCATCTTGAACATTACATCCGGCTCTTACAAGACTTTCATTGTCGGTCTTTAGTTGTTTATTTTGTTGAAAAAGACTTGCATTTTCTTGAATGAGAAAAGCCATTTTCTGTTTTAACTGCTTGTTTTTATCATAAGATTCCTTCAAGGCATTATGCAGCTTTTCAACAAAAGATTCAAGATCATCATCTTCATCATTATCACTTTCAGATTGAGAGTGTGTGGAAGTTACCTCATTATTTCCAATAGCCATGAAGGCCATTTGAGCAGATTCTTCTTCTTCTTCAACTTCTCCTTCGGAGTTGCATTCATTCCAAGTAATCTGAAAATTGTTGAATCTTGGCTTTCGATCAGCTTTTCCATCTTTCATCTTCTTCATGGGGCATTCGTTTGCATAATGTCCAATCTGTCCACATTCGAAGCATTTGTCCAACTGTTTCTTGTTGAAATCTTGTTTACCTTTATACTTTGTGATAGATGGCTGATTCTGGAATTGATTGCTAGGTCCTCCCCTTCTAAACTTTCTTTTATTCAAGATTCTCTTGAAGCCTCTGGTGATGAGAGCAAGATCATTATCATCACCATCTGAGTCTTCATCATCCAAGTGAGCTGTATCATCTTCACCTTGAGTAGTCTTTAGAGCAATGTTTCTCTTTGCTCTAGCATCCTCTTCCTCCTGCACTTTAGATTTCAGTTTCAACTCATAAGAGGTTAATGAGTTAATGATAGATTCAATAGGCACAGAACTTAAATCCTTAGCCTCTTCTATTGCAGTCACTTTATTTTCCCATTCTTTGCCCAAAGCATTGAGAATTTTCCTGTTCTTCTCTCCCAAGGTGTACTCTTTGCCCAACGCCTCGAGATCTTTGATCAAGTCAGTGAACCTGCAATACATTTTGTCAATATCCTCAAGAGGTTCAATTTTAAATGATTCATATTTTGTGACCAAGATGGCTTTTTTCTGTTCTTTCACATTGTCACCACCCTCATGGATTTCTCTTAGTTTATCCCACATTTCTTTAGCCGATTTGCAGCCTTTTACTCTGATTGATTCATTTGAATCTAGGGCACTATAAATAACATTCATGGCCTTGGCATTCAATGTGAGGTTAGTTCTATCTTGAGCATTCATTTCAGCTCTCATTTTTGGCCGAAGCAACCCTGTATCTGCATCAAGAAAGTTAGCTTCATGCGGTCCTTCACTCACAATAAACCATAGTTCAATATCAATAGATTGTAAAAAGATAATCATCCGTTCTTTCCAGCTAACATAGTTAGAGCCACTGAACATGGGAGGCCTAGTAACAGATTGCCCCTCAACAAACATAGCATGACTGGTTGTCATCTTTACTCCAAGCCGTTAGAGCTTAATCTCAAGGAGACCAAGCTCTGATACCAATTGTTAGTCCCACAGACAACCAAGAGGGGGGGTGAATTGGTTTGATTAAAATCTTAACCAAGTTTATGCACTTTTTCTTTAATGAAAATTTACCTTCCTTTTTAGTAATGATCAACCAAGTAGATTAGAAGACAATAGCAATATTGATCAGAGAAGCAAGTATAGATAAGCAATGAAGATTTTATTAAACAGAAATGTAAAATAGAGAAACAAACCAAGTGTCTACCAAGCTTTACCCAAACTTGAAGACCAAACACTAGGAAGAGCAACTTCTCTTTGATGAACGAAGATCAACCCTTTCAACCACAAAAGAAATGCTCAACAGAAATTCACACCACTTTAAAACAAATCTGCTTTGGAGACTATTTTCTAGCTAAAATATCTCACTAGATCTTGTAAACAAAGTGTGCAAAAGTCTCTACTTCGTTTAGACCAGTTTGATTTTAAAGGGATCCAGAAATGGGCTTCATCAATGCTTCCAACGGATAGAAGGCAGCTGAAGAGTCAACTAGCCGTTGGGGCTGTCGGACGTCCGACGATCGAATCATCGTCCGAACCAATCGTCCGATGATAGCCAAGTTGAGGTTCGGACGTCCGATAAGTTCTTTGTCGTCCGACAGCACAGCGTCCGACCTTGGGCCGAGAGCTAGCAAGTTATCTTGGAATTTTTCGGACGTCCGATGCGGTTGATTAGCGTCGGATGGCAAGCGTCCGATCCTTCCGGACGTCCGATGCTTCCATGTGAGCGTCCGACGGTGCTTCCTTCCTGATGTTCTTTATCTTTTCGGACGTCCAACAGTTTCCTTTCGGCCGTCCGACCTGATTGTCCTGTTTTTGCTTCTCATTTTGGTTGTTTTATATTTCATGACATATTTGAACCTGATTCTTGGATAGACAAAAAATACTTGTATTTGAAGAAGGTTAGACAAATATTTCAAAGTACCAAGAATGACAAACTAGACATACTTAAAAGACAATATCTTTGATCGAAAATAAAACAATGACTAAATTCATTCATATTATTCCAATCTTGTTTGCCACATCCAAAGCAACGTAGTCAGGAGATAAACGAACATATGCTTTCTTTGTTCCAACAGACCTGATCAAAGTGTTCACTTTCTTGGTCTGTATAAACAAACTTTTGTGATCATCAAAACCAAGAATAACAAACTTGATTTCTGCTCTGCAATCTGTTTATTTGTTCGAGACGAGGGTGTACTTTATCACACTCGTTCTCTAGTCTGTTCATATGCCAATTTGCTATGTAAAATTTGAATCTGTTATCTGTGTCTGCATCTGTTCGGATTTCTATGACCTATGAGCTCAATCCTGTGGCTAAGTTATTCGAGTCGGGCCGGCAAGGGCCTGGACGATTAGATAATGAACCACGGTAGTCTGTTCGGGGATTTTTGGGTATTGAGACCCTTGATTCCGGTATACTCGAGTATTACCATTTCTGTTCGGTTACGGTGAACGGGCCCGGTAAAGGGATGTTTGGTGGACGGAATTCGGTGTAAAGAGGGGTCTACGGACGTTTTGGTTCTATATACGTTGACGGAGAGTCAACCAATTTGGATCAAGTACTGCGCTGGAAATTTGGCTCCTGAGAGCCACCCGTATGTCTTATTGTATGTGTTGCATGATTCTAGGGCGTGAAGGTAGTGCACGACGGCTTGGTGATCGTGGTACATGAAATACCACTTACTTGCTTGGTGAGTATACCACTCACTAAATTGTTACTATGTGGCTTTGTTAAATGTTATGTGATGCCTTGATGGCTTATTCGAATATTGAAATTGATTAAGGTGAGGGTGTACTTGACCGCCCTCACCTCTTTTGATATTGTCACTGAATGGCTACCGTTTTATTGCATTACTGAACTTGATATATTGGTTGGTGAATTCCATTTCATGGAAACTGATTTGGTGTCGTTGGACGAGTATCCAATGGCTTTACTGCATTTATGAGCTCAACCCCGTATGGTAGTTAATTGGATCGAGCCGGCGAGGGCTTGGTCGTGAAAATTATCATGCCACGGGGACTGTACTGGGGAACCTTGTGGTAATGAGACCCTTGGTTCCGGTAAACTCGAGTATTACCAAAAATATTACTGAATGGAGTGCGGGCCCGGTTGGGGTATGTTGGGTGGAAGGAATGGAAGTAAAGAGTTGTCTACGGTTTGGTATTTTAACATTGACGGAGAGTCAATGAGGTTGGTTCAAGATTGCAAGCGTGGAAATGGGCTCTTGAGAGCCGACCGTATCCTTTTACCGTTTTGCTTCATTGCTTATTTGTGCACTTTAAATGAAGGTTCATTCTTATATGACTTTGATTGCTTATTGGGTGGTATACCACTGGGCTTTGGCTCATTCCGTGTTATTTGTTTTCCTTACAGGGATATAATTGCTTTTGAAAATGGACTGGATAGTCAATTGCCATACTGAGCTTGTAAATGTCTTTTGTATAGCTCTTGAAGTGAAACCCTAATGTATAACGGGTTCATTTCCTTTTGATAGGCAAATCGAATGTGTACTCCTTAATGAATGGTTTTGGCATGCCATTATGGTTGTAAATGTTGATTTCCGTTGTACATATATGCTTGGCTATGGTTTAGATAAATTTCGGCTTCGATTTTCGTTTTATTTTATTTTATTTTATTTCGTGTTTTGACTTGTTTGCGCGCGATGTTATGTTCCGGAACGTTTTAGATTGATGTAAACCGTACCGTTAGTCCTGCCGAGAGCTGGCAGGCAGTCCGTTAACCCCTTTGGTTCGCCTTAGGGGAAGGTGGGGCTGTCACAAATAAACCATCCATCCATCAAAACAATCGTACGCAAATGGGCGAGGGAGTGAGTTGATATGCACGAAATGCAAAAATCCAAAAAAAAGGAAAAAATGCAATCCTAAACATCCAAATGTAATATATAAGAAGGTTAAAAGAAGAAAATAATTGACTAAATCAAATGCACAGACTCTCTAAGTCCCTAGTGGAGTCGCCAGCTGTCGCGCCCCATCTTTTATAAGAAAAATAAATGGTTTTAAAAAAAAGAATTTTTGATTTTTAAAGAAAATAAAAAACATGGGTCTAAATGGGACTTGAAAATGCGACGATTTGACCCAAAATATAGTTTAAAAAGGGTTTTTGAATGAAAAATCGGAGTCGCCACTTGGTATAGAGTTAAGGTGTACCAAGTCACCTAAAATCAGTTTTCAAAGGAAAAGGTGGAAAAAAAACTGTGAAGACCCGAAAAATTTCTTATTTTATCAAATATTAATGGTTTCATTAAGTATTTATCCACCTGTTTTCCCCAAATAATTTATTACGACCATTTTAAATCCATTCGTATGGAATAATGTCTTCATTGTGTTTTTAAAATGTCCCGTTAACAATTTCAATTTTCGGAAGGATTGTTTGAGTGCGAGATAGTGAACACGAGTGTTTCGAGGTGATATTATATTCGAGAGCATGATTATCCTGGGGAAATTAAGAACGGACAATAGCAGATTAAGAAAAGTTAATCGAGAATTAAAGGTGAATAAGTTCTAAGTGAGCATATACTACTCACGCGTGGATAGTTTTCCAAAAGACGCATGGATACAAATTTATTGGAGATTTGAGGAGTTAATACTCGACTCATGTGAGGACTCGTAAAAACTATTATTTTATTTAAACCTAATTTATGGCTTAATAAATTATTTAATTGGATTTTATTTCCAAGGAATATTTTCTAGTCTTATTAGACCTAAATACAAGGTAATATAACTTCGTTATATTTTAAAATGATTCGTTTCGAAAATTAATTTCCTAGAGCGCGTTTAGTAAAAATAGTGAATAGTACTTGGAGATTTTGTCCGCGTAGTAGCACAATAAGCTTGGAATATTGGAGACTTGTACCAGGGTCCTAAAATAGGAAATTTTATGAATAAATATTCAAGTGATAGTTAGTAGTTCAATCGTTATAAGAATTTTTCGAAAGTTTCGCGTTATAGCGGTAAAATTGACGGTACGCGCTTTCACACGCGCGACTTCATTTGAGGGACTTTAGACCCTTATTTCGGGACAATTAAGAGTAAATAATATTTACATGAATATATATGCATTGGAGGTTTAGTGCACTAGCGAACCAAACGCGCGAGAAAAATCGAGTCCAAACGCATCCTAATTGCACTATTTCAAGTTGACTTTGAGATGGGTTTTGCACCACACAATGAATCTTACTTAGGAAGCCACAATTGAACCAACACCTTCTCTCTCCTCACTTCATTTGGCCGAGCAACAAGAAAGGAGAAGAGCTCTCCTTTGTTCTTCATTTTTCATCTTCAATCCATGCACCAAAATCCATCCAAATCACACCAAACTTGGAGACCACTTAGCAAACCTCTTGGAGATTATATCTAGCTAAGGAGGAGGGGAGCTTTCACGGTTTCTTGGAGCTTCAAGAGGGCCGAAAATTCTGACCTTGCAAACTAAAGGAGTAGGTAATGATCCACCCTTGGATTCTTATCTTTTGGAGATTATATGACAAGATTAAGCTCATGCATGCACTTAGTTACTTGATTATGGTGAAAAATGTGATTGTGGGCTCTTGGAATTCCCACACTTGGGTTGTTGTTGCTGATGTGATGATTGATGGTGATTATATTGTTGGTTTAGTGATTATAATGATGCATTAGTGGTGGGTAATTAGTAGGAACTTCATTGGGTGTAAGAAGCTAAATTTTCCGATTTTGCCCCTGCCATGTTCGGCCATTTCCAGGCCAATTTTTAATGGTTTAATGGCTTGAATTGGATGTTTGTAGGATGTATTAGATGTGTGAAAAATTTCAGTGAAAAATAATGAGGTTTGAATGGGCAAATGAATTTTTGTTCGAAACCAGCAAATCTGGAAAACTGATTCGCGTATGCTCTGACCAGCAGTAGTATTTTGGCCATAACTCTGTCCTCGGTTGTCGAAATCATGTGCCGTCAGTGGCGTTTGAAACTAGACATTCCTAGCTTTAATTTGGTATATAATTCACGTTCTGATTCTTTGTGAGCAAGCCGAACCAAATGTTTTAAGTTCGCTGTCCTGTTACTCTGTTCATCTGGAATGAGGTGTTCAGGCAGCAACTTGATGCCCGAATTTGAACCAGTTGGGTGCCGAATTTGGAAATGATTTCTTCTGTGATATTTTAGTCCTATGAATGTATTTTCCAACGGCATAAGCCATTCTCGATTTCGAGCTATATTGACTGGTTTGTGACTGAAACAAGTGGACTGCTCTGTTTTGGAAAACCCTAATGTTTGGACTGGTTTGGAACCAAATCTTGGAGTGAACTTGTTTGTTGATGTTTTTGATATTAAACACTTACCAAAGATATTATGGGTGTATCTTAGACCCTTATTTCACAAATGAACCATGGTTGGATAACTTTCTTGGATAGACGATTGGAAATTGGGAAATGCAAGTCAAAGGCAGATTGCCTTAGGATTTTTCTTGAACTTTGGTGGGCTAATTAACTACCTTGCCGAAGGTAGTTTTCCTCGAAATTCGATAGAGAGATACCTTCCATATAGTATTGAAATACTGCCAATTTTGGTGCCGATTCAAGTTCGTTTCGATACCCAATTGAATTACTAAAGTTAGAGGTTCAAATCTGGAAAATTCTCATCCAGTCTTGAATTTGCTCAACTTCGGGCTACCGTATCTCGGTGCTCGAAACTCCGATTCTTGATCCGCTTGTTTTGTTATAAACTTCACTTGCAACACTAATTGAGCTTCAAAATTCAGAGGCCGGTTTGCAACGTACGAATCGTGCCGAATTTTCAAAGTTGGCCAAAAACCAACTTCATTCTGCCTTGTGAACCAGCCCTGCATCTTCAAGCTCATTTTTGACCACTTTTCACTTTGATTCATGGAAAAGTGTCTTCTAGGAACTTATAGTACTTTCTAAGAGGTTTCCAACGGTATAAAGTTTTCCAATTTTCGACTTGTACCGAGTGAGTTACGATTTTTCAAAGATTCATGATAAAGCTGAAAATTTTCCAATTTCAAAGAAATAGAGTTTTCAAGAACTCTTTACACTTTTGATATTATCTAAACGTTTTGCCCACGATTTTCATGATAAAAACTCAACTAATATTATACTTCATAAAACGCAAGTTGAACCTCGATTTACGAGTAATTGAGGTTCATTTTTGTGAAATATTCCTTAGATCGTACTAATGTGCAATCTTACTTGATAATTGAGATACTTGAGTATTTATCCACTATTAAATGCCAGGCGCACAAGGAGACCTTCAAGAGGATCTCACCGTGGACACTTGAACTCCAGCGAATAATCTTTATTGATTAGCTCGGTGAGTGTCAAGTGTGTGAATCTTTGATACTTGTTTAATTGTGGTAATTATTAGAGATTTTAAAAATAAGGGCGGGTGTGTACTTTATCGCATCCGTTCTGATTTCAAATGAATGAATGAAATGTATTGAATGAATGAATGAAATGCAATGCTATGTAATGGTTACATATGTCGTTGGAGGGAACCTCCTCGACTTTCAAATGAATGGGGGACGCCCAAACTCATAGGCCGACCTTGAACTCGAGCCGGCAATGGGCTTGGTCGGGAACTTGGGCGAGCCATGAGATTATAAGCTCGACCTAATAAGAGGTCCTGCTTGGCATACTTGTAGAGTATCGCCTTATAATAGACTTGTGGGCCCTTGGGGTGTACGGTGGACGGAGGGAAGTAAGTGGTGATCTACGGAAATGGAAATACCGACCCGGTTGACAGGAGGGTCAATGCGGGAAGGTATACGAATGACATCGGCAGAGCGAGTGGAACTTAGCTCCTGAGAGCTACTATATCCTTGAATTGTTTCTGATTATTTTTCCTGCTCAAATGGTACTTTATTGAAATATCACGGTTTTATTTGATAAAGTTGAGATTGCTATTTGAACAACGTGCTTGCATGTGTGTCCTTGGCCTCACGAGCGTTTTGCTCACCCTGTAGATTTGTTTTCCTTAACAGGACTGGAAATGGAGTTAACGCGGAGAAATCTCCTTTTGGATATGTTGTGTTTTAGGGTTTCAGGTGTATTTTGGCTTGACCCCTTTATGATTGTACTTTGAAAGTTTAATGTATCATTCGGATATCTGTGATGTATATTTTTGAAATTTAAGTTGTATTATGAATGCACGACGTGCGGGTGGCAAGCGGATAGGTACCTTGTGATGTGACCATGAAAACTGTCACAGTTGACATCAGAGCCATATGCTGACAGGTTGGGTAATGGATGGATATTGTTAAGCATGAACGTCTCCGCACTATATGTATTCGTATTAATTTGATTTTGGTATCTAGTATCGCTTTAAGGTTGAACGTTATTGCTTGAGTCCTAGCGAGAGCTAGGCAGGCGTTCCGCGGATACCCTTTGGTGCGCCTTAGGGAGAAGTGGGGGCGTCACAAAAACCCCTTTTAAACGACTCCTAGTCTACGTAAATCAAAGAAAAAGGTTCGGGAGTCACATTTGACGAAGGGGAAGGCAAGGATGAAATCCAAGGCACCCCTTCGACCTAGCCAAGGCTAGTTGCGTGATTTAGTCAAAGATTTTCTTATTTTAACCTAAAGATTTATCATATTTGGATGTACTATATGAATGCAAACCCTAGACCTAAGAGGGTATCGGGGGTCAAAATTTCTCTTCAAAGTTTACTTGGTACCAATCACATTAATTGTGACGCCCAATAAAGAATCTTCGAAGAAGTCACGAATAGTGCAAGTCATGAGACTCGAAAGAAAGAAAAAGTAAAGAAAATAATAATATACAAATGTGTATGACCTAAAGGAATGCATCATGTCGGGTACGGGGAATTTACACTCGTGACTTTCAATGTTCCCTTTAATAGAGGGAATACGAGCGTGCTAAGGCTAGAGAAGCCAAACTCGTCCATATCCCATATCCAAGGGGGTATTCCCTAATCTAATCAAGCAAATGAACTAACCTAATTCTAACGCCTATATGAAATGCAAGACTAATGTTATGTTTCATACAAAAGGAGGAAGTAATATACATATAAGGGAAAATATGGGAAAAGGGGTGTACATATATAAGGAAAATGTCACGCAATATGGTGAAAGAGGCACTAAAAAGTAAAGATATGCATGAGATGAAATGATTTATCACACAATCATGATCTAACGCGCGAAGGGCTCCTAAGGGCTAGCGTTGGACTAGCTCACATCTATGCTCTCTCACAAGCATTGGACTTGTAAGAGCTCGAGGGGACAACCATGACTAGCATTGGACTAGCCACGGTTACGTGCATTTGCATCCATCATACACATATACAAGTAATGTGCATAATTAAAGTGTGACGACCCCACTTCTCCCAAGGGCGAACCCAAGGGTATCGGCGGGCCGCCTGCCTAGCTCGCGCCAGGACTCAAAACTTAAAGTTCGAAAGAGCACCAAAAAACAATATATACAACCCCAAAAGAGTTATAATTACATTCTCCAAAAGTATCGAGTCAAACCACCAAAACAAAAACAAACATCCTAACTGTTCAACTATTACAAGCCAATCTAACTATACTAGTATACGAGCCAAAAGTCCCCGCGTCGGCCCCTGCTAAGGAAAACAAAAGGAATGGGGTAAGCTATATGCTTAGTAAGTAAACAGGGGCGAAAGCATAAATTTCACGTAACAGTTACACAATAAGAGTAAAGCAAAAGCAGAAAAGTAACATCACATAATAAGGATACAGGTGGCTCCAAAGCCAACTCATGTGCCATGCGTGATCTCCTGCCGACACTCCGTCGACTGCAAATAATAGTCCGTAGAACTTCACTTGTACACCCACCGACACCTTATCACCCTCACTGGCCAGTCACCTCACAAACTTGCCCGGGCGAACGAAATCACAAACTTGAGCTTGAGTCACAAGCTCGGGTCACAAACTTGGTCACCTTCTCGGTGAACCGGATTCATAAAATTGGTTCATGAAATGAACCTACAAACTTGGTGACCTCAGACTAAGTTGGACTGCCTTCGACCAAGCCCTAACCGGCTCGAATAGTCCAACCAGGTCAAGAGTTCGCCCCAAACTCACAAACTTCACAAAATTATTCAAAATCACAAACTTTGCAAACTTCACAAACTTTATTCGAAAGTCGCCCCGAGCCACAAGCTCAAGGGTTTTGGTTCCAAAAGGTTCATATACATATGCCAAGTACAATTATACATTCAAATTAGGGTTTAGGTCGAGTGCGATAAAGTACACCCTCGCCTAAGTGCCCTTTTCATATATCTCAAACACATAGCAAAGAAAACACACCAAACTGGCCTGAATACTTACACAAAGTACAAAAGTAGTACAAACGTGAAAATCACTTCGTGCGTGTTCGCTAGTAGGGCCCACCAGCTCCGCCTAGCTCACCACGATCTGAAATAGAAGATTGCATCACATGATGTCATAAACGGCCACTAACGTGCCCAAAACAAATAAAACAGCAACATCGGCACACGCAAGTACGGAAACGGCGGAAAGGGCACACGCACGCGTGCGGAAACGGCAAACGGCAGATTTGATACTCATTTCTAGTTCACCCATAAGTTGAGCTATGAATATCGGATTAAGGCGGATGAGATACCAAATCGAAGCTTAAAGGATGAACAACAACTGTTATGAAGACATCCAGAACTGAAACTGGAGGCTTCAGTCCCAAATGAACCAAACACAATCACTTACGAAATCTGGCCAATGCACAAATGGTCAGTTTTGAGTACGAACTGTTTTCTATGCTACACATGGTCAAAAGAGATGAAAATTGGCAGTTAGATAGTTCATTACAAATGGAACAACTTTCATGAAGGTCGGCAATCCAAATTCGGAACGGAAATTTGTCATCAGGACCAAAACAGATTTCTGGTCATTTTCACGGGCAGGCCTTGTTTGCTCGGCTATATCTCAGGTTTTATAAATCCGATTCATGAAATTCCAAGGGTGTTAGAAAGCTCTGATATAGGGCTATAAGTTTGGTGTTTTGGTCAGAAGCCCAAACAGCTTGTAACTCAGTCAAATGTGAAGCCAAAGTTCCAGCCATAAGCTTTCCAAAAACGTACTAGAATCACAAACCGTATTTGACCTCAATATGCGGTAATGGCACCAAATTCACTACGGTTATCGGATGGGGGTGTAAGACCCACCGTTTCGAAGCTAAGAAACAGGAGTACAACAATGTAGAAGGCCATTCAGTCCAAATCCTAGCACAACTAGTTCAAATATGCAAAATACGAAACCGGAATTACCAAAACAGGTTTGCAAAACCAATAAAACTGTAATCGGTATAACTCAGTCTATACAAGTCCAAATGCCGAAATTCCAAAGGCATATGTTAGCTAAGACATCCAGCTACATTTCATCAGAAGACACCAACTTCAAAATCCCAACCAACTCCAGTCAAAATAGCCAAATACAAACGCAGTTTTCGCATTCTGGCCAAAGCAGAACAGCTACAGTAATTTCGACATAACTCACACTACACTATTCCAAATGACCTGAAATTTTACAGGCACCTCAAAAACATCAATACCTACAACTTTCATGTTTTGAGCAAAGTCCAATTCGGCCTCTAACCCTATGATCTAAAACCGGACAGAATTGAGGGTTCATGAACCCTAACTTTCCATTTTTCCATCCAAATCCAAAATTGATTGCATTTATCAACAATTCACACTCACTAGAGTCATTTTCCACCATTACAATTCATCATACAAGTCCCCAACATCAAGATCATATTAAACCAGAAAATTCCTCAAAAATAGAAAAACTTCACCAAATCATTTCAAACCAAGATAAAAACCAGAAATTTCAGCACTTTAATCACTACTAAGCATAACTTAAGCATCATTAGGTGTAGGAGGAAGTTTGAGCATCACTTACCAAGAAAACAAGAGAGAGGAAGTAGTAGGACACCTTAGCTCTCCAAGAAAGCTTCACCAAATCACTCACTATCACTAACTAAAGGGATTTTATGGAGTAATTGCAAGATCAAATGGTTGGATGGTTCACCTTGAGCAAGATTGGAGCTAAAACTTGAAGAGTTTCTTGCTTCCTTTTGGAGAGAGAGGGCCGGCCATATGAGGAGAAGAAATGGTGATTTTTGAGCAATTTTTTCAAGATATTTACTCAATTTGGTCAAAAGTCAAAAGTGTGAATAGTTGCCAACAAAGTCTAACCAATGGTTGTGTGACACTTGTCACTCCATTAATGCAATCTTATCACTTCTTTTTCTCTCTCACATCAATCATTTCACACACTCTACTTATATCTTAACACCC